>NC_054494.1:0-149388 GCF_017639515.1 Carcharodon carcharias
ACTACTTGCTGCCATTACTGTGATTGGCTCTTACAATGTCTGCTGCCATTACTGTGATTGGCTCTTATACTACTTGCTGCCATTACTGTGATTGGCTCTTATATTACTTGCTGCCATTACTGTGATTGGCTCTTTTACGCCTTGCTGCCATTACAGTGATTGGCTCTTACACTGCTTTCTGCCATTACAGTGATTGGCTCTTACACTGTTTGCTGCTATTACTGTCATTGGCTCTTAAACTACTGGCTGCCATTACTGTGATTGACTCATATACTTCTTTCTCCCATTATTGTGATTGGCTCTTACACTACTTGCTGCCATTACTGTGATTGGCTCTTACACTTCTTGCTGCCATTATTGTGATTGGCTCTTACACTACTTGCTGCCATTACTGTGATTGGCTCTTACATTGCTTGCTGCCATTACTGTGATTGGCTCTGACACTGCCTGCTGCCATTACTGTGATTGGCTCTTACACTGTCGGCTGCCATTACTGTGATTGGCTCTTATACTGTCGGCTGCCATTACTGTGATTGGCACTTACACTGCCTGCTGCCATTACTGTGATTGGCTCTTATACTGTCTGCTGCCATTACTGTGATTGGCACTTACACTGCCTGCTGCCATTACTGTGATTGGCTCTAACACTGCTTGCTGCCATTACTGTGATTGGCTCTTACACTGCCTGCTGCCATTACTGTGATTGGCTCTTATACTGTCTGCTGCCATTACTGTGATTGGCTCTTATACTGCCTGCTGCCATTACTGTAATTGGCTCTTATACTGTCTGCTGCCATTACTGTGATTGGCTCTTACAGTGCTTGCTGCCATTACTGTGATTGGCTCTTACACTGCTTGCTGCCATTACTGTGATTGGTACTTACACTGCTTGCTGCCATTACTGTGATTGGCTCATATACTACTTGCTGCCATTACTGTGATTGGCTCTTACACTGTTTGCTGCCATTACTGTGATTGGCTTGTACACTGCCTGCTGCCATTACTGTCATTGGCTCTTACACTGCTTGCTGCCATTACTGTGATTGGCTCTTACACTGCCTGCTGCCATTACTGTGATTGGCTCTTACACTGCTTGCTGCCATTACTGTGATTGGCTCTTATACTGCTTGCTGCCATTACTGTGATTGGCTCTTATACTCCTTGCTGCCATTACTGTGATTGGCTCTTATACTGCTTGCTCCCATTACTGTGATTTGCTCTTATACTGCTTGCTGCCATTACTGTGATTGGCTCTTACAATGTCTGCTGCCATTACTGTGATTGGCTCTTATACTACTTGCTGCCATTACTGTGATTGGCTCTAACACTGCCTGCTGCCATTACTGTGATTGGCTCTAACACTGCCTGCTGCTATTACTGTGATTGGCTCTTACAATGTCTGCTGCCATTACTGTGATTGGCTCTTATACTACTTGCTGCCATTACTGTGCTTGGCTCGAACACTGCCTGCTGCCATTACTGTGATCGGCTCTTATACTACTTTCTGCCATTACTGTGATTGGCTCTTATACTTCTTGCTGCCATTACTGTGATTGGCTCTTATACTGCTTGCTGCCATTATTGTGATTGGCTCTTATACTGCTTGCTGCCATTACTGTGATTGGCTCTTATACTGCTTGCTGCCATTACTGTGATTGGCTCTAATATTACTTGCTGCCATTACTGTGATTTGCCCTTATACTACTTGCTGCCATTACTGTGATTGGCTCTTATACAGCCTGCTGCCATTACTGTGATTGGCTCTTACACTGCTTGCTGCCATTACTGTGATTGGCTATTACACTGCTTGCTGCCATTACTGTGATTGGCACTTACACTGCCTGCTGCCATTACTGTTATTGGCTCTTACACTACTTGCTGCCATTACTGTGATTGGCTCTTACACTACTTGCTGCCATTACTGTGATTGGCTCTTACACTACCTGCTGCCATTATTGTGATTGGCTCTTATACTGCCTACTGCCACTACTGTGATTGGCTCTTACAATGCTTGCTGCCATTACTGTGATTGGCTCTTATCGTGTCTGCTGCCATTACTGTGATTGGCTCTTTTACTCCTTGCTGCCAATACAGTGATTGGCTCTTACACTGCCTGCTGCCATTACTGTGATTGGCTGTTATACTGCCTGATGCATTTACTGCGATTGGCTCTTATACTGTCTGCTGCCTTTACTGTGATTTGCTCTTACACTGTCTGCTGCCATTACTGCGATTGGCTCTTATACTGTCTGCTGCCTTTACTGTGATTTGCTCTTACACTGTCTGCTGCCATTAATGTGATTGGCTCTTACAATGTCTGCTGCCATTACTGTGATTGGCTCTTATACTGCTTGCTGCCATTACTATGATTGGCTCTTATAATGCTTTCTGCCATTACTGTGATTGGCCCTTATACTACTTGCTGCCATTACTGTGATTGGCTCTTTTACTCCTTGCTGCCATTACAGTGATTGGCTCTTACACTGCTTGCTGCCATTAATGTGATTGGCTCTTATACTGTCTGCTGCCTTTACTGTGATTGGCTCTTACAATGCTTGCTGCAATTACTGTGATTGGCTCTTACACTGCTTGCTGCCATTACTGTGATTGGCTCTTACCCTGCTTGCTGCCATTACTGTGATTGGCTCTTACATTGTCTGCTGCCTTTACTGTGATTGGCTCATTTACTACATGCTGCCATTACGGTGATTGGCTCTAACACTGCTTGCTACCATTACTGTGATTGGTTCTTACACTGTTGCTGCCATTACTGTGATTGGCTCTTACGCTGCCTTCTGACATTACTGTGATTGGCTCTTACACTGCTTGCTGCTATTAATGTGATTGGCTCTTACACTGCTTGCTGCCATTACTGTGATTGGTTCGTACACTGCTTGCTGCCATTACTGTGATTGGCTCTTACACTGCTTGCTGCCTTTAATGTGATTGGCTCTTATTCTACTTGCTGCTATTACTGTGATTAGTTCTTACACTGTCTGCTGCCATTACTGTGATTGGCTCTTACACTGTCTGCTGCCATTACTGTGATTGGATCATATACTACTTGCTGCCATTACTGTGATGGGCACTTAGACTGCTTGCTGCCCTTATTGTGATTGGCTCTTACACTGCTTGCTGCCATTACTGTGATTGGCTATTATACTGCTTGCTGCCATTATTGTGATTGGCTCTTATACTGCTTGCTGCCATTACTGTGATTGGCTCTTATACTGCTTGCTGCCATTACTGTGATTGGCTCTTATATTACTTGCTGCCATTACTGTGGTTGGCTCTTATACTACTTGCTGCCATTACTGTGATTGGCTCTTATACTGCCTGCTGCCATTACTGTGATTGGCACTTACACTGCTTGCTGCCATTACTGTGATTGGCTCTTACACTGCCTGCTGCCATTACTGTGATTGGCTCTTATACTGCCTACTGCCACTACTGTGATTGGCTCTTACAATGCTTGCTGCCATTACTGTGATTGGCTCTTATCGTGTCTGTTGCCATTACTGTGATTGGCTCTTTTATTCCTTGCTGCCATTACTGTGATTGGCTGTTATACTGCCTGATGCATTTACTGCGATTGGCTCTTATACTGTCTGCTGCCTTTACTGTGATTTGCTCTTACACTGTCTGCTGCCATTACTGTGATTGGCTCTTATAATGTCTGCTGCCATTACTGTGATTGGCTCTTATACTGCTTGCTGCCATTACTATGATTGGCTCTTATAATGCTTTCTGCCATTACTGTGATTGGCCCTTATACTACTTTCTGCCATTACTGTGATTGGCTCTTTTACTCCTTGCTGCCATTACAGTGATTGGCTCTTACACTGCTTGCTGCCATTAATGTGATTGGCTCTTATACTGTCTGCTGCCTTTACTGTGATTGGCTCTTACAATGCTTGCTGCAATTACTGTGATTGGCTCTTACACTGCTTGCTGCCACTACTGTGATTGGCTCTTACCCTGCTTGCTGCCATTACTGTGATTGGCTCTTACATTGTCTGCTGCCTTTACTGTGATTGGCTCATTTACTACATGCTGCCATTACGGTGATTGGCTCTAACACTGCTTGCTACCATTACTGTGATTGGTTCTTACACTGCTTGCTGCCATTACTGTGATTGGCTCTTACGCTGCCTTCTGACATTACTGTGATTGGCTCTTACACTGCTTGCTGCTATTAATGTGATTGGCTCTTACACTGCTTGCTGCCATTACTGTGATTGGCTCTCACGCTGCCTTCTGACATTACTGTGATTGGCTCTTACACTGCTTGCTGCCTTTAATGTGATTGGCTCTTATTCTACTTGCTGCCATTACTGTGATTAGTTCTTACACTGTCTGCTGCCATTACTGTGATTGGCTCTTACACTGTCTGCTGCCATTACTGTGATAGGCTCTTACAATGTCTGCTGCCATTACTGTGATTGGATCATATACTACTTGCTGCCATTACTGTGATGGGCACTTAGACTGCTTGCTGCCCTTACTGTGATTGGCTCTTACACTGCTTTCTGCCATTACTGTGATTGGCTCTTACACTGACTGCTGCCATTACTGTGATTGGCTCTTACACTGTCTGCTGCCATTACTGTGATTGGCTCTTACAGTCCCTGGTGCCATTACTGTGATTGGCTCTTACACTGCTTGCTGCCATTACTGTGATTGGCTCATACACTGATTGCTGCTATTACTGTGATTGGCTCTTATACTGACTGCTGCCATTGCTGTGATTGGCTCTTACACTGCTTGCTGCCATTACTGTGATTGGCTGTTAGACTGCCTGCTGCCATTACTGTGATTGGCTCTTACACTGTCTGCTGCCATTACTGTGATTGGATCATATACTACTTGCTGCCATTACTGTGATTGGCTCTTATACTGCTTGCTGCCCTTACTGTGATTGGCTCTTACACTGCTTGCTGCCATTACTGTGATTGGCTCTTACACTGCTTGCTGCCATTACTGTGATTGGCTCTTACACTGCCTGCTGCCATTACTGTGATTGGCTCTTATACTACCTGGTGCCATTACTCTGATTGGCTGTTACACTGCTTGCTGCCATTACTGTGATTGGCTCTTACACTGCTTGCTGCCATTTCTGTGATTGGCTCTTATACTACTTGCTGCCATTTCTGTGATTGGCTCTTATACTACTAGCTGCCATTTCTGTGATTGGCTCTTACACTGCTTGCTGCCATTACTGTGATTGGCTCTTACATTGTCAGCTGCCTTTACTGTGATTGGCTCTTACAATGCTTGCTGCCATTTCTGTGATTGGCTCTTATACTACTAGCTGCCATTTCTGTGATTGGCTCTTACACTGCTTGCTGCCATTACTGTGATTGGCTCTTACATTGTCAGCTGCCTTTACTGTGATTGGCTCTCAGACTACTTGCTGCCATTACTGTGATTGGCTCTTACACTGTCTGCTGCCATTACTGTGATTGGCTGTTACACTGCATGCTGCCATTACTGTGATTGGCTCTTACACTGTCTGCTGCCATTACTGTGATTGGCTGTTACACTGCATGCTGCCATTACTGTGATTGGCTCTTACACTGTCTGCTGCCATTACTGTGATTGGCTCTTATACTACTTGCTGCCATTACTGTGATTGGCTCTTACACTGCTTGATGGCATTAGTGTGATTGGCTCTTATAGTGCTTGCTGCCATTACTGTGATTGGCTCTTACACTGCTTGCTGCCATTACTGTGATTGGCTCTTACACTGCTTGCTGCCATTACTGTGATTGGCTCTTATACTACTTGCTGCCATTACTGTGATTGGCTCTTTTACTCCTTGCTGCCATTACAGTGATTGGCTCTTACACTGCTTGCTGCCATTAATGTGATTGGCTCTTATACTGTCTGCTGCCTTTACTGTGATTGGCTCTTACAATGCTTCCTGCCATTACTGTGATTGGCTCTTACCCTGCTTGCTGCCATTACTGTGATTGGCTCTTACATTGTCTGCTGCCTTTACTGTGATTGGCTCATTTACTACATGCTGCCATTACGGTGATTGGCTCTTATACTACTTGCTGCCATTACTGTGATTGGCTCTTACACTGCTTGCTGCTATTAATGTGATTGGCTCTTACACTGCTTGCTGCCGTTACTGTGGTTGGTTCTTACACTGCTTGCTGCCATTACTGTGATTGGCTCTTACACTGCTTGCTGCCTTTACTGTGATTGGCTCTTATTCTACTTGCTGCCATTACTGTGATTATTTCTTAAACTGTCTGCTGCCATTACTGTGATTGGATCATATAATACTTGCTGTCATTACTGTGATTGGCTCTTACAATGTCTGCTGCCATTACTGTGATTGGATCATATACTACTTGCTGCCATTACTGTGATGGGCACTTAGACTGCTTGCTGCCATTACTGTGATTGGCTCTTACACTGCTTGCTGCCATTACTGTGATTGGCTCTTACACTGCCTTCTGCCATTACTGTGATTGGCTCTAACACTGCCTGCTGCCATTACTGTGATTGGCTCTTACACTGCTTGCTGCCATTACTGTGATTGGCTCTTACACTGCCTGCTGCCATTACTGTGATTGGCTCTTATACTACCTGGTGCCATTACTGTGATTGGCTGTTACACTGCTTGCTGCCATTACTGTGATTTGCTCTTACACTGCTTGCTGCATTTACTGTGATTGGCTCTTATACTACTTGCTGCCATTACTGTGATTGGCTCTTACACTGCTTGCTGCATTTACTGTGATTGGCTATAATACTGCTTGCTGCCATTACTGTGATTGGCTCTTACACTGCTTGCTGCCATTATTGTGATTGGCTCTTACACTGCTTGCTGCCATTACTGTGATTGGCTCTTACATTGTCTGCTGCCTTTACTGTGATTGGCTCTCAGACTACTTGCTGCCATTACTGTGATTGGCTCTTACACTGTCTGCTGCCATTACTGTGATTGGCTGTTACACTGCATGCTGCCATTACTGTGATTGGCTCTTACACTGTCTGCTGCCATTACTGTGATTGGCTCTTACACTGCATGCTGCCATTACTGTGATTGGCTCTTATACTACTTGCTGCCATTACTGTGATTGGCTCTTACACTGCTTGATGGCATTAGTGTGATTGGCTCTTATAGTGCTTGCTGCCATTACTGTGATTGGCTCTTACACTGCTTGCTGCCATTACTGTGATTGGCTCTTATAGTGCTTGCTGCCATTACTGTGATTGGCTCTTCCACTGGTTGCTGCCATTACTTTCATTGGCTCTTACACTCCCTGCTGCCATTACTGTGATTGGCTCTTATACTTCTTGCTGCCAATCTGTGATTGGCTCTTATACTTCCTCTTGCCATTACTGTGATTGGCTCTTATACTGCTTACTGCCATTACTGTGATTGGCTCTCATACTGCCTCTTGCCATTACTGTGATTGGCTCTTATACTACTTGCTGCCATTACTGTGATTGGCTCGGACACTGCTTGCTGCCATTACTGTGATTGGCTCTTATACTGCTGGCTGCCATTACTGTGATTGGCTCTTACACTGTCTGCTGTGTTAACTGTGATTGGCGCTTATACTACTTGCTGCCATTACTGTGATTGGCTCTTATACTGCCTGCTGCCATTACTGTGATTGGCTCTTATACTGCTTGCTGCCATTACTGTGATTGGCTCTTACACTGCTGTCTGCCATTACTGTGATTGGCTCTTAAACTGCTTTCAGCCGTTACTGTGATCGGCTCTTACACTGCTTGCTGCCATTACTGTGATTGGCTCTTACAGTCCCTGGTGCCATTACTGTGATTGGCTCTTATACTGCCTGATGCAATTACTGCGATTGGCTCTTATACTGTCTGCTGCCATTACTGTGATTGGCTCTTATACTACTTGCAGCCATTACTGTGATTGGCTCTTACACTGCTTGTTGCCATTACTGTGATTGGCTGTTCTCGTGTCTGCTGCCACTACTGTGATTGGCTCTTACACTTCTTGCTGCCATTACTGTGATTGGCTCTTACATTGTCTGCTGCCTTTACTGTGATTGGCTCATTTACTACAGGCTGCCATTACTGTGATTTACTCTTTTACTGCTTGCTGCCATTACGGTGATTGGCTCTAACACTGCTTGCTGCCATTACTGTGATTGGCTCTTACGCTGCCTTCTGAAATTACTGTGATTGGCTCTTACACTGCTTGCTGCTATTACTGTGATTGGCTCTTACAGTCCCTGGTGCCATTACTGTGATTGGCTCTTACACTGCTTGCTGCCATTACTGTGATTGGCTCATACACTGATTGCTGCCATTACTGTGATTGGCTCTTACACTGACTGCTGCCATTGCTGTGATTGGCTCTTACACTGCTTGCTGCCATTACTGTGATTGGCTGTTAGACTGTCTGCTGCCATTACTGTGATTGGATCATATACTACTTGCTGCCATTACTGTGATTGGATCATATACTACTTGCTGCCATTACTGTGATTGGCTCTTACACTGCCTGCTGCCATTACTGTGATTGGCTCTTACACTGCTTGCTGCCATTACTGTGATTGGCTCTTACACTGTCTGCTGCCGTCACTGTGATTGGCTCTTACACTGCTTGCAGCCATTACTGTGATCGGCTCTTACACTGCTTCCTGCCATTACTGTGATTGGCTCTTACACTACTTGCTGCCATTACTGTGATTGGCTCTTACACTCCCTGCTGCCATTACTGTGATTGGCTCTTATACTACCTGGTGCCATTACTGTGTTGGCTCTTACACTGCTTGCTGCCATTACTGTGATTGGCTCTTACACTGTCTGCTATCTTTACTGTGATTGGCTCTTATACTACTTGCTGCCATTACTGTGATTGGCTCTTACACTGCTTGATGCCATTAGTGTGATTGGCTCTTATAGTGCTTGCTGCCATTATTGTGATTGGCTCTTACACTGCTTGCTGCCATTACTGTGATTGGCTCTTATAGTGCTTGCTGCCATTACTGTGATTGGCTCTTCCACTGCTTGCTGCCATTACTGTCATTGGCTCTTACACTCCCTGCTGCCATTACAGTGATTGGCTCTTATACTGCCTCTTGCCATTACTGTGATTGGCTCTTATACTGCCTCTTGCCATTATTGTGATTGGCTCTTACACTGCTTGCTGCCATTACTGTGATTGGCTTTTACACTGCTTGCTGCCATTACTGTGATTGGCTCTTACACTGACTGCTGCCATTACTGTGATTGGCTCTTACACTGCTTGCTGCCATTACTGTGATTGGCTCTTACACTGTCTGCTGCCATTACTGTGATTGGCTCTTACACTGCTTGCTGCCATTACTCTGATTGGCTCTTATACTACTTGCTGCCATTACTGTGATTGGCTCTTACGCTGCTTGCTGACATTACGGTGATTGGCTCTTATACTACTTGCTGCCATTACTGTGATTGGCTCTTACACTGCCTGCTGCCATTACTGTGATTGGCTCTTACACTGCCTGCTGCCATTACTGTGATTGGCTCTTACACTGTCTGCTGCCATTACTGTAATTGGCTCTTACACTGCCTGCTGCCATTACTGTGATTGGCTCTTACACTGCCTGCTGCCATTACTGTGATTGGCCCTTACACTGCCTGCTGCCATTACTGTGATTGGCTCTTACACTGTCTGCTGCCATTACTGTAATTGGCTCTTACACTGCCTGCTGCCATTACTGTGATTGGCTGTTACACTTCTTGCTGCCATTACTGTGATTGGCTCTTACACTGCCTGCTGCCATTACTGTGATTGGCTCTTACACTGCTTGCTGCCATTACTATGATTGGCTCTTACACTGCCTGCTGCAATTACTGTGATTGGCCCTTACACTGCTTGCTGCCATTACTATGATTGGCTCTTATACTACCTGCTGCCATTACTGTGATTGGATCTTTTACTGCCTGCTGCCATTACTGCGATTGGTTATATACTGCTTGCTGCCATTACTGTGATTGGCTCTTACACTGCTTGCTGCCATTACTGTGATTGGCTCTTATACTACCTGGTGCCATTACTGTGATTGGCTCTTACACTGCTTGCTGCCATTACTGTGATTGGCTCTTATACTGCTGCTGCCATTACTGTCATTGGCTCTTATGCTGACTGCTGCCATTACTGTGATTGGCTCTTACGCTGCTTGCTGCCATTACTGTGATTGGCTCTTACACTGCTTGCTGCCATTACTGTGATTGGCTCTTACACTGCTTGCTGCAATTACTGTGATTGGCTCTTACACTGCCTGCTGCCATTACTGTGATTGGCTATTACACTGCTTGCTGCAATTACTGTGATTGGCTCTTACACTGCTTGCTGCCATTACCCTGATTGGCTCTTACACTGCTTGCTGCCATTCCTGTGATTGGCTGTTACGCTACTTGCTGCCATTACTCTGATTGGCTCTTACACTGCCTGCTGCCATTACTGTGATTGGCTCTTATACTACCGGGTGCCATTACTATGATTGGCTCTTACTCTGTCTGCTGCCATTACTGTGATTGGCTCTTACACTGCTTGCTGCCATTACTGTGATTGGCTCTTACTCTGCTTGCTGCCATTACTGTGATTGGCTCTTACACTGCCTGCTGCCATTACTGTGATTGGCTCTTACACTGCCTGCTGCCATTACTGTGATTGGCTCTTATACTGCTTGCTGCCATTACTGTGATTGGCTCTTACACTGCTTGCTGCCATTACTGTGATTGGTTCTTACACTGCTTGCTGCCATTACTGTGATTGGCTCTTACACTGCCTGCTGCCATTACTGTGATTGGCTCTTATACTGCTTGCTGCCATTACTGTGATTGGCTCTTACACTGCCTGCTGCCATTACTGTGATTGGCTCTTACACTGCCTGCTGCCATTACTGTGATTGGCTCTTATACTGCTTGCTGCCATTACTGTGATTGGCTCTTACACTGCTTGCTGCCATTACTGTGATTGGTTCTTACACTGCTTGCTGCCATTACTGTGATTGGCTCTTACACTGCTTGCTGCCATTACTGTGATTGGTTCTTACACTGCTTGCTGCCATTACTGTGATTGGCTCTTATACAGCTTGCTGCCATTAATGTGATTGGCTCTTATACTGCTTGCTGCCATTACTGTGATTGGCTCTTACACTGCCTGCTGCCATTACTGTGATTGGCTATTACACTGCTTGCTGCCATTACTGTGATTGGTTCTTACACTGCTTGCTGCCATTACTGTGATTGGCTCTTATACAGCTTGCTGCCATTAATGTGATTGACTCTTACACTGCTTGCTGTCATTACTGTGATTGTCTCTTATACTTCTTGCTGCCATTAATGTGATTGGCTCTTACACTGCTTGCTGCCATTACTGTGATTGGATCTTACACTGCTTGCTGCCATTACTGTGATTGGCTCTTACAGTCCCTGGTGCCATTACTGTGATTGGCTCTTACACTGCTTGCTGCCATTACTGTGATTGGCTCATACACTGCTTGCTGCCATTACTGTGATTGGCTGTTACACTGCCTGCTGCCATTACTGTGATTGGCTCTTTCACTGTCTGCTGCCATCACTGTGATTGGCTCTTACACTGCTTGCAGCCATTACTGTGATCGGCTCTTACACTGCTTGCTGCCATTACTGTGATTGGCTCTTACACTCCCTGCTGCCATTACTGTGATTGGCTCTTATACTACCTGGTGCCATTACTGTGATTGGCTCTTATACTGCTGCTGCCATTACTGTGATTGGCTATAATACTGCTGGCTGCCGTTACTGTGATTGGCTCTTACACTGCTTGCTGCCATTACTGTGATTGGCTCTTACACTGCTTGCTGCCATTACTGTGATTGGCTCTTACACTGCTTGCTGGCATTACTGTGATTGGCTCTTACACTGTCTGCTGCCATTACTGTGATTGGCTCTTACACTGTCTGCTATCTTTACTGTGATTGGCTCTTATACTACTTGCTGCCATTACTGTGATTGGCTCTTATACTACTTGCTGCCATTACTGTGATTGGCTCTTACGCTGCTTGCTGCCATTACGGTGATTGGCTCTGATACTGCTTGATGCCATTACTGTGATTGGCTCTTACACTGCTTGCTGCCATTACTGTGTTCGGCTCTTAGACTGTCTGCTGCCATTACTGTGATTGGCTCTTACACTGCTTGCTGCCATTACTGTGATTGGCTCTTACACTGCCTGCTGCCATTACTGTGATTGGCTCTTACACTGTCTGTTGGCATTACTGTGATTGGCTCTTACACTGTCTGCTGCCATTACTCTGATTGGCTCTTATACTACTTGCTGCCATTACTGTGATTGGCTCTTACACTGCTTACTGCCATTACTGTGATTGGCTCTTATACTGCCTCTTGCCATTACTGTGATTGGCTCTTACACTGTCTGCTGCCATTACTGTGATTGGCTCTTATACTGCTTGCTGCCATTACTGTGATTGGCTCTTACACTGCCTGCTGCCATTACTGTGATTGGCTCTTACACTGCTTGCTGCCATTACTGTGATTGGCTCTTACACTGCCTGCTGCCATTACTGTGATTGGCTCTTACACTGTCTGCAGCCATTACTGTGATTGGCTCTTATACTGCTTGCTGCCATTACTGTGATTGGCTCTTACACTGCTTGCTGCCATTACTGTGATTGGCTCTTACACTGCTTGCTGCCATTACTGTGATTGGCTCTTACACTCCCTGGTGCCATTACTGTGATTGGCTCTTACACTGCTTGCTGCCATTACTGTGATTGGCTCTTACAGTCCCTGGTGCCATTACTGTGATTGGCTCTTACGCTGCTTGCTGCCATTACTGTGATTGGCTCATACACTGATTGCTGCCATTACTGTGATTGGCTCTTACACTGACTGCTGCCATTGCTGTGATTGGCTCTTACACTGCTTGCTGCCATTACTGTGATTGGCTGTTACACTGCCTGCTGCCATTACTGTGATTGGGTCTTACACTGCCTGCTGCCATTACTGTGATTGCCTCTTACACTGCTTGCTGCCATTACTGTGATTGGCTCTTACACTGTCTGCTGCCATCACTGTGATTGGCTCTTACACTGCTTCCTGCCATTACTGTGATCGGCTCTTACACTGCTTGCTGCCATTACTGTGATTGGCTCTTACACTCCCTGCTGCCATTACTGTGATTGGCTCTTATACTACCTGGTGCCATTACTGTGATTGGCTCTTACACTGCTTGCTGCCATTACTGTGATTGGCTCATACACTACTTGCTGCCATTACTGTGATTGGCTCTTATACTGCTGCTGCCGTTACTGTGATTGGCTCTTACACTGCTTGCTGCCATTACTGTGATTGGCTCTTACACTGCTTGCTGCCATTACTGTGATTGGCTCTTACACTGCTTGCTGGCATTACTGTGATTGGCTCTTACACTGTCTGCTGCCATTACTGTGATTGGCTCTTACACTGTCTGCTATCTTTACTGTGATTGGCTCTTATACTACTTGCTGCCATTACTGTGATTGGCTCTTATACTACTTGCTGCCATTACTGTGATTGGCTCTTACGCTGCTTGCTGCCATTACTGTGATTGGCTCTTAAACTGCTTCCTGCCATTACTCTGATTGGCTATTATACTACTTGCTGCCATTACTGTGATTGGCTCTTACACTCTCTGTTGGCATTACTGTGATTGGCTCTGACACTGTCTGCTGCCATTACTGTGATTGGCTCTTACACTGCCTGCTGCCATTACTCTGATTGGCTCTTATACTACTTGCTGCCATTACTGTGATTGGCTCTTACACTACTTGCTGCCATTACTGTGATTGGCTCTTATACTGCTTGCTGCCATTACTGTGATTGGCTCTTACACTGCCTGCTGCCATTACTGTGATTGGCTCTTACACTGCTTGCTGCCATTACTGTGATTGGCTCTTACACTGCCTGCTGCCATTACTGTGTTTGGCTCTTACACTGCTTGCTGCCATTACTGTGATTGGCTCTTACACTGCTTGCTGCCATTACTGTGATTGGCTCTTACACTCCCTGGTGCCATTACTGTGATTGGCTCTTACACTGTCTGCTGCCATCACTGTGATTGGCTCTTACACTGCTTGCAGCCATTACTGTGATTGGCTCTTACACTGTCTGCTGCCATCACTGTGATTGGCTCTTACACTGCTTGCAGCCATTACTGTGATCGGCTCTTACACTGCTTACTGCCATTACTGTGATTGGCTCTTATACTGCCTCTTGCCATTACTGTGATTAGCTCTTATACTGCTTGCTGCCATTACTGTGATTGGCTCTTACACTACTTGCTGCCATTACTGTGATTGGCTCTTATACTGCTTGCTGCCATTACTGTGATTGGCTCTTACACTGCCTGCTGCCATTACTGTGATTGGCTCTTACACTGCTTGCTGCCATTACTGTGATTGGCTCTTACACTGCTTGCTGCCATTACTGTGATTGGCTCTTACACTGCTTGCTGCCATTACTGTGATTGGCTCTTACACTGCTTGCTGCCATTAGTGTGATTGGCTCTTACACTCCCTGGTGCCATTACTGTGATTGGCTCTTACACTGGTTGCTGCCATTACTGTGATTGGCTCTTACACTGCTTGCAGCCATTACTGTGATTGGCTCTTACACTGTCTGCTGCCATCACTGTGATTGGCTCTTACACTGCTTGCAGCCATTACTGTGATCGGCTCTTACACTGCTTCCTGCCATTACTGTGATTGGCTCTTACAATACTTGCTGCCATTACTGTGATTGGCTCTTACACTCCCTGCTGCCATTACTGTGATTGGCTCTTACACTCCCTGCTGCCATTACTGTGATTGGCTCTTATACTGCCTGGTGCCATTACTGTGTTGGCTCTTACATTGCTTGCTGCCGTTACTGTGATTGGCTCTTACACTGCTTGCTGCCATTACTGTGATTGGCTGTTACACTGCTTGCTGGCATTACTGTGATTGGCTCTTACACTGTCTGCTGCCATTACTGTCATTGGCTCTTACACTATCTGCTGCCATTACTGTGATTGGCTCTAACACTGTCTGCTATCTTTACTGTGATTGGCTCTTATAGTGCTTGCTGCCATTACTGTGATTGGCTCTTACACTGCTTGATGCCATTAGTGTGATTGGCTCTTATAGTGCTTGCTGCCATTATTGTGATTGAGTCTTACACTGCTTGCTGCCATTACTGTGATTGGCTCTTCCACTGCTTGCTGCCATTACTGTCATTGGCTCTTACACTCCCTGCTGTCATTACAGTGATTGGCTCTTATACTGCCTCTTGCCATTACTGTGATTGGCTCTTATACTGCTTACTGCCATTACTGTGATTGGCTCTTATACTGCCTCTTGCCATTATTGTGATTGGCTCTTATACTACTTGCTGCCATGACTGTGATTGTCTCTTACACTGTCTGCTGCCATTACTGTGATTGGCTCTTACACTGCTTGCTGCCATTACTGTGATTGGCTCTTACACTGCTTGCTGCCATTACTGTGATTGGCTCTTACAAAGTCTGCTACCATTACTGTGATTGGCTCTTACACTGCTTGCTGCCATTACTGTGATTGGCTCTTACACTCCCTGGTGCCATTACTGTGATTGGCTCTTACACTGCTTGCTGCCATTACTGTGATTGGCTCTTACACTGCTTGCTGCCATTACTGTGATTGGCTTTTACACTCCCTGGTGCCATTACTGTGATTGGCTCTTACACTGCTTGCTGCCATTACTGTGATTGGCTTTTACACTGCTTGCTGCCATTACTGTGATTGGCTCTTACACTGACTGCTGCCATTACTGTGATTGGCTCTTACACTGCTTGCTGCCATTACTGTGATTGGCTCTTACACTGTCTGCTGCCATTACTGTGATTGGGTCTTACACTGCTTGCTGCCATTACTCTGATTGGCTCTTATACTACTTGCTGCCATTACTGTGATTGGCTCTTACGCTGCTTGCTGACATTACGGTGATTGGCTCTTATACTACTTGCTGCCATTACTGTGATTGGTTCTTACACTGCCTGCTGCCATTACTGTGATTGGCTCTTACACTGCCTGCTGCCATTACTGTGATTGGCTCTTACACTCCTTGCTGCCATTACTGTGATTGGCTCTTACACTGTCTGCTGCCATTACTGTGATTGGCTCTTACACTGCCTGCTGCCATTACTGTGATTGGCTGTTACACTTCTTGCTGCCATTACTGTGATTGGCTCTTACACTGCTTGCTGCCATTACTGTGATTGGCTCTTACACTACTTGCTGCCATTACTGTGATTGGCTCTTACACTGCTTGCTGCCATTACTATGATTGGCTCTTACACTGCCTGCTGCAATTACTGTGATTGGCTCTTACACTGCTTGCTGCCATTACTGTGATTGGATCTTTTACTGCCTGCTGCCATTACTGCGATTGGTTATATACTGCTTGCTGCCATTACTGTGATTGGCTCTTACACTGCTTGCTGCCATTACTGTGATTGGCTCTTATACTACCTGGTGCCATTACTGTGATTGGCTCTTACACTGCTTGCTGCCATTACTGAGATTGGCTCTTATACTGCTGCTGCCATTACTGTCATTGGCTCTTATACTGACTGCTGCCACTACTGTGATTGGCTCTTTCATTGCCTGCTGCCATTACTGTGATTCGCTCTTACACTGCTTGCTGCCATTACTGTGATTGGCTCTTACACTGCTTGCTGCAATTACTGTGATTGGCTCTTACACTGCCTGCTGCCATTACTGTGATTGGCTCTTACACTGCTTGCTGCAATTACTGTGATTGGCTCTTACACTGCCTGCTGCAATTACTGTGATTGGCTCTTACACTGCCTGCTGCAATTACTGTGATTGGCTCTTACACTGCTTGCTGCCATTACCCTGATTGGCTCTTACTATTCTTGCTGCCATTCCTGTGATTGGCTGTTACGCTACTTGCTGCCATTACTCTGATTGGCTCTTACACTGCCTGCTGCCATTACTGTGATTGGCTCTTACACTGCTTGCTGCCATTACTGTGATTGGCTCTTACTCTGCTTGCTGCCATTACTGTGATTGGCTCTTACACTGCCTGCTGCCATTACTGTGATTGGCTCTTACACTGCTTGCTGCCATTACTGTGATTGGTTCTTACACTGCTTGCTGCCATTACTGTGATTGGTTCTTACACTGCTTGCTGCCATTACTGTGATTGGCTCTTATACAGCTTGCTGCCATTAATGTGATTGGCTCTTGCACTGCTTGCTGCCATTACTGTGATTGGCTCTTACACTGCTTGCTGCCATTTCTATGATTGGCTCTTACACTGTCTGCTGCCATTACTGTGATTGGCTCTTTTAATTCCTGCTGCCTTTCCTGTGATTGGCTCTTAAACTGTCTGCTGCCATTACTGTGATTGGCTCTTACACTGCTTGCTGCCAATACTGTGATTGGCTCTTATAATGCTTCCTGCCATTACTGTGATTAGCTCTTACGCTGCTTGCTGCCATTACTGTGATTGGTTTTACACTGCTTGCTGCCATTACTGTGATTGGCTCTTACACTGTCTGCTGCCATTACTGTGATTGGCTCTTACACTGCTTGCTGCCATTACTGTGATTGGCTCTTACACTGCTTGCTGCCATTACTGTGATTGGCTCTTACACTGCCTGCTGCCATTACTGTGATTGGCTCTTACACTGCCTGGTGCCATTACTGTGATTGGGTCTTACACTGCCAGCTGCCATTACTGTGATTGGCTCTTACACTGCTTGCTGCCATTACTGTGATTGGCTCTTACACTTCTTGCTGCTATTACTGTGATTGGCTCTTACACTGTCTGCTGCCATTACTGTCATTGGCTCTTACACTGCTTGCTGCCATTACTTTGATTGGCTCTTATACTGCTGGCTGCCATTACTGTGATTGGCTCTTATACTGCTTGCTTGATTACTGTGTTTGGCTCTTATAGTGCCTGCTGCCATTACTGTGATTGGCTCTTATGCTGCTTGCTGCCATTACTGTGTTTGGCTCTTATAGTGCCTGCTGCCATTACTGTGATTGGCTGTTACACTGCTTGCTGCCATTACTGTGATTGGCTCCTACACTGCCTGCAGCAATTACTGTGATTGGCTCTTACACTGCTTGCTGCCATTACCCTGATTGGCTCTTACTATTCTTGCTGCCATTCCTGTGATTGGCTGTTACGCTACTTGCTGCCATTACTCTGATTGGCTCTTACACTGCCTGCTGCCATTACTGTGATTGGCTCTTATACTACCGGGTTCCATTACTATGATTGGCTCTTACTCTGTCTGCTGCCATTACTGTGATTGGCTCTTACACTGCTTGCTGCCATTACTGTGATTGGCTCTTACTCTGCTTGCTGCCATTACTGTGATTGGCTCTTACACTGCCTGCTGCCATTACTGTGAAAGGCTCTTACACTGCTTGCTGCCATTACTGTGTTTGGCTCTTGCACTGCTTGCTGCCATTACTGTGATTGGTTCTTACACTGCTTGCTGCCATTACTGTGATTGGCTCTTATACAGCTTGCTGCCATTAATGTGATTGGCTCTTACACTGCTTGCTGCCATTACTGTGATTGGCTCTTATACTGCTTGCTGCCATTAATGTCATTGGCCCTTACACTGCTTCTTGCTGCCATTTCTATGATTGGCTCTTACACTGTCTGCTGCCATTACTGTGATTGGCTCTTTTAATTCCTGCTGCCAATACTGTGATTGGCTCTTATAATGCTTCCTGCCATTACTGTGATTAGCTCTTACGCTGCTTGCTGCCATTACTGTGATTGGTTTTACACTGCTTGCTGCCATTACTGTGATTGGCTCTTACACTGCCTGCTGCAATTACTGTGATTGGCTCTTACACTGCTTGCTGCCATTACTGTGATTGGCTCTTACACTGCTTGCTGCCATTACTGTGATTGGCTCTTACACTGCTTGCTGCCATTACTGTGATTGGCTCTTACACTGTCTGCTGCCATTACTGTGATTGGCTCTTACACTGCCTGGTGCCATTACTGTGATTGGGTCTTACACTGCCAGCTGCCATTACTGTGATTGGCTCTTACACTGCTTGCTGCTATTACTGTGATTGGCTCTTACACTGTCTGCTGCCATTACTGTCATTGGCTCTTACACTGCTTGCTGCCATTACTGTGATTGGCTCTTACACTGTCTGCTGCCATTACTGTCATTGGCTCCTACACTGCTTGCTGCCATTACTTTGATTGGCTCTTATACTGCTTGCTGCCATTACTGTGATTGGCTCTTACACTGCTTGCTGCCATTACTGTGATTGGCTCTTATACTGCTTGCTGCCATTACTGTGTTTGGCTCTTATAGTGCCTGCTGCCATTACTGTGATTGGCTCTTACACTGCCTGCTGCCATTACTGTGATTGGCTGTTACACTGTCTGCTGCCATTACTGTGATTGGCTCTTACACTGTCTGCTGCCATTACTGTGATTGGCTCTTACACTGCTTGATGCCATTACTGTGATTGGCTCTTACACTGTTTGCTGCTATTCCTGTGATTGGCTCTTACACTGTCTGCTGCCATTACTGTCATTGGCTCTTACACTGCCTGCTGCCATTACTGTGATTGGCTCTTACACTGCCTGCTGTAATTACTGTGATTGGCTCTTGCACTGCTTGCTGCCATTACTGTGATTGGCTCTTATACTGCTTGCTGCCATTACTGTGTTTGGCTCTTAGAGTGCTTGCTGCCATTACTGTGATTGGCTCTTATACTGCCTGCTGCCATTACTGTGATTGGCTCTTATACTGCTTGCTGCCATTACTGTGTTTGGCTCTTAGAGTGCTTGCTGCCATTACTGTGTTTGGCTCTTATACTGCCTGCTGCCATTACTGTGATTGGCTCTTATACTGCTTGCTGCCATTACTGTGTTTGGCTCTTAGAGTGCTTGCTGCCATTACTGTGATTGGCTCTTATACTGCCTGCTGCCATTACTGTGTTTGGCTCTTTTACTGCCTGCTGCCTTTACTGTGTTTGGCTCTTATAGTGCCTGCTGCCATTACTGTGATTGGCCCTCACACTACCAGGTGCCATTACTGTGATTGGCTCTTACACATCTTGCTGCCATTACTGTGATTGGCTCTTACTATGCTTGCTGCCATTACTGTGATTGGCTCTTACACTGCTTGCTGCCATTACTGTGATTGGCTGTTACACTGCTTGCTGCCATTACTGTGATTGGCTCTTACACTGCCTGCTGCCATTACTGTGAATGGCTCTTATAGTACCTGGTGCCATTACTGTGATTGGCTGTTACACTGCTTGCTGCCATTACTGTGATAGGCTCTTACACTGCTTGCTTCCATTCATATGATTGGCTCTTACACTACTTGCAGCCATTACTGTGATTGGCTCTTACACCGCCTGCTGCCATTACTGTGATTGGCTCTTACACTGCTTGCTGCCATTACTGTGATTGGCTCTTACACTGCTTGCTGCCATTACTGTGATTGGCTCTTACACTGTCTGCTGCCATTACTGTGATTGGCTTTTACACTGCTTGCTGCCATTACTGTGATTGGCTCTTATACTACTTGCTGCCGTTACTGTGATTGGCTCTTATACTGCCTGGTGCCATTACTGTGATTGGCTCTTACACTGCCAGCTGCCATTACTGTGATTGGCTCTTACACTGCTTGCTGCCATTACTGTGATTGGCTCTTATACTACTTGCTGCCGTTACTGTGATTGGCTCTTATACTGCCTGGTGCCATTACTGTGATTGGCTCTTACACTGCCAGCTGCCATTACTGTGATTGGCTCTTACACTGCCAGCTGCCATTACTGTGATTGGCTCTTACACTGCCAGCTGCCATTACTGTGATTGGCTCTTACACTGCCAGCTGCCATTACTGTGATTGGCTCTTACACTGCTTGCTGCCATTACTGTGTTTGGCTCTTTTACTGCCTGCTGCCATTACTGTGATTGGCTCTTATACTACTTGCTGCCATTACTGTGTTTGGCTCTTATAGTGCTTGCTGCCATTACTGTGATTGGCTCTTATACTGCTGCTGCCATTACTGTCATTGGCTCTTACCCTGACTGCTGCCATTACTGTGATTGGCTCTTACACTGCCAGCTGCCATTACTGTGATTGGCTCTTACACTGCTTGCTGCAATTACTGTGATTGGCTCTTACACTGCCTGCTGCCATTACTGTGATTGGCTCTTACACTGCTTGCTGCAATTACTGTGATTGGCTCTTACACTGCCTGCTGCAATTACTGTGATTGGCTCTTGCACTGCCTGCTGCAATTACTGTGATTGGCTCTTACACTGCTTGCTGCCATTACTCTGATTGGCTCTTACTATTCTTGCAGCCATTACTGTGATTGGCTGTTACACTACTTGCTGCCATTACTCTGATTGGCTCTTACACTGCCTGCTGCCATTACTGTGATTGGCTCTTATACTACCTGGTGCCATTACTGTGATTGGCTCTTTCACTGCTTGCTGCCATTACTGTGATTGGCTCTTACACTGCTTGCTGCCATTACTGTGATTGGCTCTTTCACTGCTTGCTGCCATTACTGTGATTGGCTCTTACTCTGCTTGCTGCCATTACTGTGATTGGCTCTTACACTGCTTGCTGCCATTACTGTGATTGGCTCTTACACTGCTTGCTGCCATTACTGTGATTTGCTCTTTCAGTGCCTGCTGCCATTACTGTGTTTGGCTCTTGCACTGCCTGCTGCCATTAATGTGATTGGCTCTTATACAGCTTGCTGCCATTAATGTCATTGGCTCTTACACTGCTTGCTGCCATTTCTATGATTGGCTCTTTCACTGTCTGCTGCCATTACTGTGATTGGCTCTTTTACTTCCTGCTGCCTTTCCTGTGATTGGCTCTTAAACTGTCTGCTGCCATTACTGTGATTGGCTCTTACACTGCTTGCTGCCAATACTGTGATTGGCTCTTATAATGCTTCCTGCCATTACTGTGATTGGCTCTTACGCTGCTTGCTGCCATTACTGTGATTGGCTCTTACTATGCTTGCTGCCATTACTGTGATTGGCTCTTACACTGCCTGCTGCCATTACTGTGATTGGCTGTTACACTGCTTGCTGCCATTACTGTGATTGGCTCTTACACTGCCTGCTGCCATTACTGTGATTGGCTCTTAAACAGTCTGCTGCCATTACTGTGATTGGCTCTTACACTGCTTGCTGCCAATACTGTGATTGGCTCTTATACTGCTTCCTGCAATTACTGTGATTGGCTCTTACTCTGACTGCTGCCATTACGGTGATTGGCTCTTACACTGCCTGCTGCAATACTGTGATTGGCTCTTACACTGCTTGCTGCCATTACTGTGATTGGCTCTTATACTGCCTGGTGCCATTACTGTGATTGGCTCTTACACTGCTTGCTGCCATTACTGTGATTGGCTCTTATACTGCCTGGTGCCATTACTGTGATTGGCTCTTACACTGGTTGCTGCCATTACTGTGATTGGCTCTTACACTGGTTGCTGCCATTACTGTGATTGGCTCTTACACTGCTTGCTGCCATTACTGTGATTGGCTCTTACACTGCTTGCTGCAATTATTGTAATTGGCTCTTACACTGCTCGCTGCCATTACTGTGATTGGCTCTTACACTGCCTTCTGCCATTACTGTGATTGGCTCTTACACTGCCTTCTGCCATTTCTGTGGTTGGCTCTTACACTGCTTGCTGCCTTTACTGTGATTGGCTCTTACACTGCCTGCTGCCATTACTGTGATTGGCTCTTATACTGCCTGGTGCCATTACTGTGATTGGCTCTTACACTGCTTGCTGCCATTACTGTGATTGGCTCTTACACTGCTTGCTGCCATTACTGTGATTGGCTCTTACACTGTCTGCTGCCATTACTGTGATTGGCTCTTACACTGCCTGGTGCCATTACTGTGATTGGGTCTTACACTGCCTGCTGCCATTACTGTGATTGGCTCTTACACTGCTTGCTGCCATTACTGTGATTGGCTCTTACACTGCCTGCTGTAATTATTGTGATTGGCTCTTACACTGCTTGCTGCCATTACTGTGTTTGGCTCTTTTACTGCCTGCTGCCATTACTGTGATTGGCTCTTATAGTGCCTGCTGCCATTACTGTGTTTGGCTCTTACACTGTCTGCTGCCATTACGGTCATTGGCTCTTACACTGCCTGCTGCCATTACTGTGATTGGCTCTTATATTACCTGGTGCCATTACTGTGATTGGCTGTTACACTGCTTGCTGCCATTACTGTGATTGGCTCTTACACTGTTTGCTGCCATTCATATGATTGGCTCTTACACTGCTTGCTGCCATTACTGTGATTGGCCCTTAAACTACCTGGTGCCATTACTGTGATTGGCTCTTATACTGCCTGCTGCCATTACTGTGATTGGCTCTTACACTGACTGCTGCCATTACTGTGATTGGCTCTTACACTGCTTGCTGCCATTACTGTGATTGGCTCTTACACTGTCTGCTGCCATTACTGTGATTGGCTCTTATACTGCCTGCTGCCATTACTGTGATTGGCTGTTACACTGCTTGCTGCCATTACTGTGATTGGCTCTTACACTGACTGCTGCCATTACTGTGATTGGCTCTTACACTGCTTGCTGCCATTACTGTGATTGGCTCTTACACTGTCTGCTGCCATTACTGTGATTGGCTCTTATACTGCCTGCTGCCATTACTGTGATTGGCTCTTACACTGTCTGCTGCCATTACTGTGATTGGCTCTTATACTGCCTGCTGCCATTACTGTGATTGGCTCTTACACTGCCTGCTGCCATTACTGTGATTGGCTCTTACAATGCCTGCTGCCATTACTGTGATTGGCTATTACACAGCCTGCTGCCATTACTGTGATTGGCTCTTACACTGCCTGCTGCCATTACTGTGATTGGCTCTTATACTACCTGCTGCCTTTCCTGTGATTGTCTCTTAAACCGTCTGCTGCCATTACTGTGATTGGCTCTTACACTGCTTGCTGCCAATACTGTGATTGGCTCTTATACTGCTTCCTGCCATTACTGTGATTGGCTCTTACACTGCCTGCTGCAATACTGTGATTGGCTCTTACACTGCTTGCTGCCATTACTGTGATTGGCTCTTACTCTGCTTGCTGCCATTACTGTGATTGGCTCTTATACTGCTTGCTGCCATTACTGTGATTGGCTCTTAAACTGTCTGCTGCCATTACTGTAATTGGCACTTACACTGCTTGCTGCCATTACTGTGATTGGCTCTTACTCTGCTTGCTGCCATTACTGTGATTGGCTCTTATACTGCCTGGTGCCATTACTGTGATTGGCTCTTACACTGACTGCTGCCATTACTGTGATTGGCTCTTACCCTGCCTGCTGCCATTACTGTGATTGGCTCTTACACTGCTTGCTGCCATTACTGTGATTGGCTCTTACACTGCTTGCTGCAATTATTGTAATTGGCTCTTACACTGCTTGCTGCCATTACTGTGATTGGCTCTTACACTGCTTCCTGCCTTTTCTGTGTTTGGCTCTTACACTGCCTGCTGCCATTACTGTGATTGTCTCTTACACTGCTTGCTGCCATTACTGTGATTGGCTCTTACTATGCTTGCTGCCATTACTGTGATTGGCTCTTACACTGCTTGCTGCCATTATTGTGATTGGCTCTTAAACTGACTGCTGCCATTACTGTGATTGGCTCTTACACTGCCTGCTACCATTACTGTGATTGGCTCTTACACTGCTTGCTGCCATTACTGTGATTGGCTCTTACACTGCCTGCTGTAATTATTGTGATTGGCTCTTACACTGCTTGCTGCCATTACTGTGTTTGGCTCTTTTACTGCCTGCTGCCATTACTGTGATTGGCTCTTATAGTGCCTGCTGCCATTACTGTGTTTGGCTCTTATACTGCTTGCTGCCATTACTGTGTTTGGCTCTTATAGTGCCTGCTGCCATTACTGTGTTTGGCTCTTATACTGCCTGCTGCCATTACTGTGATTGGCTCTTACACTGCCTGCTGCCATTACTGTGATTGGCTCTTACAATGCCTGCTGCCATTACTGTGATTGGCTATTACACAGCCTGCTGCCATTACTGTGATTGGCTCTTACACTGCCTGCTGCCATTACTGTGTTTGGCTCTTTTACTGCCTGCTGCCATTACTGTGATTGGCTCTTATAGTGCCTGCTGCCATTACTGTGTTTGGCTCTTATACTGCTTGCTGCCATTACTGTGTTTGGCTCTTATAGTGCCTGCTGCCATTACTGTGTTTGGCTCTTATACTGCTTGCTGCCATTACTGTGTTTGGCTCTTATAGTGCCTGCTGCCATTACTGTGTTTGGCTCTTATACTGCTTGCTGCCATTACTGTGTTTGGCTCTTATAGTGCCTGCTGCCATTACTGTGTTTGGCTCTTATACTGCTTGCAGCCATTACTTTGATTGGCTCTTACTATGCTTGCTGCCATTACTGTGATTGGCTCTTACACTGCTTGCTGCCATTACTGTGATTGGCTCTTACACTGCTTGCTGCCATTACTGTGATTGGCTCTTATATTACCTGGTGCCATTACTGTGATTGGCTGTTACACTGATTGCTGCCATTACTGTGATTGGCTCTTACACTGTTTGCTGCCATTCATATGATTGGCTCTTACACTGCTTGCTGCCATTACTGTGATTGGCCCTTAAACTACCTGGTGCCATTACTGTGATTGGCTCTTATACTGCCTGCTGCCATTACTGTGATTGGCTGTTACACTGCTTGCTGCCATTACTGTGATTGGCTCTTACACTGACTGCTGCCATTACTGTGATTGGCTCTTACACTGCTTGCTGCCATTACTGTGATTGGCTCTTACACTGTCTGCTGCCATTACTGTGATTGGCTCTTATACTGCCTGCTGCCATTACTGTGATTGGCTGTTACACTGCTTGCTGCCATTACTGTGATTGGCTCTTACACTGACTGCTGCCATTACTGTGATTGGCTCTTACACTGCTTGCTGCCATTACTGTGATTGGCTCTTACACTGTCTGCTGCCATTACTGTGATTGGCTCTTATACTGCCTGCTGCCATTACTGTGATTGGCTCTTACACTGTCTGCTGCCATTACTGTGATTGGCTCTTATACTGCCTGCTGCCATTACTGTGATTGGCTCTTACACTGTCTGCTGCCATTACTGTGATTGGCACTTACACTGCCTGCTGCCATTACTGTGATTGGCTCTTACACTGCCTGCTGCCATTACTGTGATTGGCTATTACACAGCCTGCTGCCATTACTGTGATTGGCTCTTTCAGTGCCTGCTGCCATTACTGTGTTCGGCTCTTACACTGCCTGCTGCCATTACTGTGATTGGCTCTTATACTACTTGCTGCCATTTCTATGATTGGCTCTTACACTGTCTGCTGCCATTACTGTGATTGGCTCTTACACTGCTTGCTGCCAATACTGTGATTGGCTCTTATACTGCTTCCTGCCATTACTGTGATTGGCTCTTACACTGCCTGCTGCAATACTGTGATTGGCTCTTACACTGCTTGCTGCCATTACTGTGATTGGCTCTTACCCTGCTTGCTGCCATTACTGTGATTGGCTCTTATACTGCTTGCTGCCATTACTGTGATTGGCTCTTAAACTGTCTGCTGCCATTACTGTAATTGGCACTTACACTGCTTGCTGCCATTTCTGTGATTGGCACTTAAACTGCTTGCTGCCATTACTGTGATTGGCTCTTATACTGCCTGGTGCCATTACTGTGATTGGCTCTTACACTGACTGCTGCCATTACTGTGATTGGCTCTTACCCTGCCTGCTGCCATTACTGTGATTGGCTCTTACACTGCTTGCTGCCATTACTGTGATTGGCTCTTACACTGCTTGCTGCAATTATTGTAATTGGCTCTTACACTGCCTGCTGCCATTACTGTGATTGTCTCTTACACTGCTTGCTGCCATTATTGTGATTGGCTTTTACTATGCTTGCTGCCATTACTGTGATTGGCTCTTACACTGCTTGCTGCCATTATTGTGATTGGCTCTTAAACTGACTGCTGCCATTACTGTGATTGGCTCTTACACTGCCTGCTACCATTACTGTGATTGGCTCTTACACTGCTTGCTGCCATTACTGTGATTGGCTCTTACTATGCTTGCTGCCATTACTGTGATTGGCTCTTACACTGCCTGCTGACATTACTGTGATTGGCTGTAACACTGCTTGCGGCCATTACTGTGATTGGCTCTTTTACTACCTGCTGCCTTTCATGTGATTGGCTCTTATACTACCTGGTGCCATTACTGTGATTGGCTGTAACACAGCTTGCGGCCATTACTGTGATTTGCTCTTACACTGCTTGCTGCCATTTCTATGATTGGTTCTTACACTGCTTGCTGCCATTACTGTGATTGGCTCTTTTACTACCTGCTGCCTTTCCTGTGATTGGCTCTTAAACAGTCTGCTGCCATTACTGTGATTGGCTCTTACACTGCTGCTGCCAATAGTGTGATTGGCTCTTACACTGACTGCTGCCATTACTGTGATTGGATCTTACAGTGCCTGCTGCAATACTGTGATTGGCTCTTACACTGCTTGCTGCCATTACTGTGATTGGCTCTTACACTGCCTGCTGCCATTACTGTGATTGGCTCTTATACTGCTTGCTGCCATTACTGTGATTGGCTATTACACTGCCTGCTGCCATTACTGTGATTGGCTCTTACACTGCCTGCTGCCATTACTGTGATTGGCTATTACACTGCCTGCTGCCATTACTGTGATTGGCTCTTACACTGCCTGCTGCGATTACTGTGTTTGGCTCTTATACTGCCTGGTGCCATTACTGTGATTGGCTCTTACACTGCTTGCTGCCATTACTGTGATTGGCTCTTACACTGCTTGCTGCCAATACTGTGATTGGCTCTTATACTGCTTCCTGCAATTACTGTGATTGGCTCTTTCACTGACTGCTGCCATTACTGTGATTGGCTCTTACACTGCCTGCTGCCATTACTGTGATTGGCTCTTACACTGCTTGCTGCCATTACTGTGATTGGCTCTTACACTGCCTGCTGCCATTACTGTGATTGGCTCTTACACTGCTTGCTGCCATTACTGTGATTGGCTCTTACACTGCCTGCTGCCATTACTGTGATTGGCTCTTACACTGCTTGCTGCCATTACTGTGATTGGCTCTTACACTGCTTGCTGCCATTACTGTGATTGGCTCTTACACTGACTGCTGCCATTACTGTGATTGGCTCTTACACTGCTCGCTGCCATTACTGTGATTGGCTCTTACACTGCTTGCTGCCATTACTGTGATTGGCGCTTACACTGCCTTGCTGCCATTACTGTGATTGGCTCTTACACTGCTTGCTGCCATTACTGTGATTGGCTCTTACACTGCTTGCTGCCATTACTGTGATTGGCTCTTACACTGCTTGCTGCCATTACTGTGATTGGCTCTTATACTGCTTGCTGCCATTACTGTGATTGGCTCTTACACTACTTGCTGCCATTACTGTGATTGGCTCTTACACTGCTTGCTGCCATTACTGTGATTGGCTCTTACACTGCCTGGCTGCCATTACTGTGATTGGCTCTTACACTTCATGCTGCCATTACTGTGATTGGCTCTTACACTGCTTGCTGCCATTACTGTGATTGGCTCTTACACTGCTTGCTGCCATTACTGTGATTGGCTCTTACACTGCTTGCTGCCATTACTGTGATTGGCTCTTATACTGCTTGCTGCCATTGCTGTGATTGGCCCTCACACTACCAGGTGCCATTACTGTGATTGGCTCTTACACTGCTTGCTGCCATTACTGTGATTGGCTCTTACACTGCTTGCTGCCATTACTGTGATTGGCCCTCACACTACCAGGTGCCATTACTGTGATTGGCTCTTACACTGCTTGCTGCCATTACTGTGATTGGCTCTTACACTGCTTGCTGCCATTACTGTGATTGGCTCTTATACTACCTGGTGCCATTACTGTGATTGGCTGTTACACTGCTTGCTGCCATTACTGTGATTAGCTCTTACACTGTTTGCTGCCATTCATATGATTGGCTCTTACACTGCTTGCTGCCATTACTGTGATTGGCCCTTAAACTACCTGGTGCCATTACTGTGATTGGCTCTTATACTGCTTGCTGCCTTTACTGTGATTGGCTCTTACACTGCTTGCTGCCATTACTGTGATTGGCTCTTACACTGACTGCTGCCATTACTGTGATTGGCTCTTACACTGCTTGCTGCCATTACTGCGATTGGCTCTTACACTGTCTGCTGCCATTACTGTGATTGGCTCTTATACTGCCTGCTGCCATTACTGTGATTGGCTCTTACACTGCTTGCTGCCATTACTGTGATTGGCTCTTATACTGCCTGCTGCCATTACTGTGATTGGCTCTTACACTGTCTGCCGCCATTACTGTGATTGGCTCTTATACTGTCAGTTGCCATTACTGTGATTGGCTCTTACACTGTCTGCTGCCATTACTGTGATTGGCTCTTACACTGCCTGCTACCATTACTGTGATTGGCTCTTACACTGCCTGCTGCCATTACTGTGATTGGCTCTTACACTGCCTGCTGCCATTACTGTGATTGGCTATTACACTGCCTGCTGCCATTACTGTGATTGGCTATTACACTGCCTGCTGCCATTACTGTGATTGGCTCTTTCAGTGCCTGCTGCCATTACTGTGTTCGGCTCTTACACTGCCTGCTGCCATTACTGTGATTGGCTCTTAAACAGTCTGCTGCCATTACTGTGATTGGCTCTTACACTGCTTGCTGCCATTACTGTGATTGGCTCTTACACTGCTTGCTGCCATTACTGTGATTGGCTCTTACACTGCTTGCTGCCATTACTGTGATTGGCTCTTACACTGCTTGCTGCCATTACTGTGATTGGCTCTTACACTGCTTGCTGCCATTACTGTGATTGGCTCTTACACTGCCTGCTGCCATTATTGTGATTGACTCTTACACTGCCTGCTTCCATTATTGTGATTGGCTCTTACACTGCTTGCTGCCATTACTGTGATTGGCTCTTACACTGCTTGCTGCCATTACTGTGATTGGCTCTTAGACTGCCTGCTGCCATTACTGTGATTGGCTCTTACACTGCTTGCTGCCATTACTGTGATTGGCTCTTACACTGCTTGCTGCCATTACTGTGATTGGCTCTTACACTGCTTGCTGCCATTACTGTGATTGGCTCTTATACTGCTTGCTGCCATTACTGTGATTGGCTCTTACACTGCTTGCTGCCATTACTGTGATTGGCTCTTACACTGCTGCTGCCATTACTGTGATTGGCTCTTACACTGCTTGCTGCCATTACTGTGATTGGCTCTTACACTGCTTGCTGCCATTACTGTGATTGGCTCTTACACTGCTTGCTGCCATTACTGTGATTGGCTCTTACACTGCTTGCTGCCATTACTGTGATTGGCTCTTACACTGCTTGCTGCCATTACTGTGATTGGCTCTTACACTGCTTGCTGCCATTACTGTGATTGGCTCTTACACTGCTTGCTGCCATTACTGTGATTGGCTCTTACACTGCTTGCTGCCATTACTGTGATTGGCTCTTACACTGCTTGCTGCCATTACTGTGATTGGCTCTTACACTGCTTGCTGCCATTACTGTGATTGGCTCTTACACTGCTTGCTGCCATTACTGTGATTGGCTCTTACACTGCTTGCTGCCATTACTGTGATTGGCTCTTACACTGCTTGCTGCCATTACTGTGATTGGCTCTTACACTGCTTGCTGCCATTACTGTGATTGGCTCTTACACTGCTTGCTGCCATTACTGTGATTGGCTCTTACACTGCTTGCTGCCATTACTGTGATTGGCTCTTACACTGCTTGCTGCCATTACTGTGATTGGCTCTTACACTGCTTGCTGCCATTACTGTGATTGGCTCTTACACTGCTTGCTGCCATTACTGTGATTGGCTCTTACACTGCTTGCTGCCATTACTGTGATTGGCTCTTACACTGCTTGCTGCCATTACTGTGATTGGCTCTTACACTGCTTGCTGCCATTACTGTGATTGGCTCTTACACTGCTTGCTGCCATTACTGTGATTGGCTCTTACACTGCTTGCTGCCATTACTGTGATTGGCTCTTACACTGCTTGCTGCCATTACTGTGATTGGCTCTTACACTGCTTGCTGCCATTACTGTGATTGGCTCTTACACTGCTTGCTGCCATTACTGTGATTGGCTCTTACACTGCTTGCTGCCATTACTGTGATTGGCTCTTACACTGCTTGCTGCCATTACTGTGATTGGCTCTTACACTGCTTGCTGCCATTACTGTGATTGGCTCTTACACTGCTTGCTGCCATTACTGTGATTGGCTCTTACACTGCTTGCTGCCATTACTGTGATTGGCTCTTACACTGCTGCTGCCATTACTGTGATTGGCTCTTACACTGCTTGCTGCCATTACTGTGATTGGCTCTTACACTGCTTGCTGCCATTACTGTGATTGGCTCTTACACTGCTTGCTGCCATTACTGTGATTGGCTCTTACACTGCTTGCTGCCATTACTGTGATTGGCTCTTACACTGCTTGCTGCCATTACTGTGATTGGCTCTTACACTGCTTGCTGCCATTACTGTGATTGGCTCTTACACTGCTTGCTGCCATTACTGTGATTGGCTCTTACACTGCTTGCTGCCATTACTGTGATTGGCTCTTACACTGCTTGCTGCCATTACTGTGATTGGCTCTTACACTGCTTGCTGCCATTACTGTGATTGGCTCTTACACTGCTTGCTGCCATTACTGTGATTGGCTCTTACACTGCTTGCTGCCATTACTGTGATTGGCTCTTACACTGCTTGCTGCCATTACTGTGATTGGCTCTTACACTGCTTGCTGCCATTACTGTGATTGGCTCTTACACTGCTGCTGCCATTACTGTGATTGGCTCTTACACTGCTTGCTGCCATTACTGTGATTGGCTCTTACACTGCTTGCTGCCATTACTGTGATTGGCTCTTACACTGCTTGCTGCCATTACTGTGATTGGCTCTTACACTGCTTGCTGCCATTACTGTGATTGGCTCTTACACTGCTTGCTGCCATTACTGTGATTGGCTCTTACACTGCTTGCTGCCATTACTGTGATTGGCTCTTACACTGCTTGCTGCCATTACTGTGATTGGCTCTTACACTGCTGCTGCCATTACTGTGATTGGCTCTTACACTGCTTGCTGCCATTACTGTGATTGGCTCTTACACTGCTTGCTGCCATTACTGTGATTGGCTCTTACACTGCTTGCTGCCATTACTGTGATTGGCTCTTACACTGCTTGCTGCCATTACTGTGATTGGCTCTTACACTGCTTGCTGCCATTACTGTGATTGGCTCTTACACTGCTTGCTGCCATTACTGTGATTGGCTCTTACACTGCTTGCTGCCATTACTGTGATTGGCTCTTACACTGCTTGCTGCCATTACTGTGATTGGCTCTTACACTGCTTGCTGCCATTACTGTGATTGGCTCTTACACTGCTTGCTGCCATTACTGTGATTGGCTCTTACACTGCTTGCTGCCATTACTGTGATTGGCTCTTACACTGCTTGCTGCCATTACTGTGATTGGCTCTTACACTGCTTGCTGCCATTACTGTGATTGGCTCTTACACTGCTTGCTGCCATTACTGTGATTGGCTCTTACACTGCTTGCTGCCATTACTGTGATTGGCTCTTACACTGCTTGCTGCCATTACTGTGATTGGCTCTTACACTGCTTGCTGCCATTACTGTGATTGGCTCTTACACTGCTTGCTGCCATTACTGTGATTGGCTCTTACACTGCTTGCTGCCATTACTGTGATTGGCTCTTACACTGCTGCTGCCATTACTGTGATTGGCTCTTACACTGCTTGCTGCCATTACTGTGATTGGCTCTTACACTGCTTGCTGCCATTACTGTGATTGGCTCTTACACTGCTTGCTGCCATTACTGTGATTGGCTCTTACACTGCTTGCTGCCATTACTGTGATTGGCTCTTACACTGCTTGCTGCCATTACTGTGATTGGCTCTTACACTGCTTGCTGCCATTACTGTGATTGGCTCTTACACTGCTTGCTGCCATTACTGTGATTGGCTCTTACACTGCTTGCTGCCATTACTGTGATTGGCTCTTACACTGCTTGCTGCCATTACTGTGATTGGCTCTTACACTGCTTGCTGCCATTACTGTGATTGGCTCTTACACTGCTGCTGCCATTACTGTGATTGGCTCTTACACTGCTTGCTGCCATTACTGTGATTGGCTCTTACACTGCTTGCTGCCATTACTGTGATTGGCTCTTACACTGCTTGCTGCCATTACTGTGATTGGCTCTTACACTGCTTGCTGCCATTACTGTGATTGGCTCTTACACTGCTTGCTGCCATTACTGTGATTGGCTCTTACACTGCTTGCTGCCATTACTGTGATTGGCTCTTACACTGCTTGCTGCCATTACTGTGATTGGCTCTTACACTGCTTGCTGCCATTACTGTGATTGGCTCTTACACTGCTTGCTGCCATTACTGTGATTGGCTCTTACACTGCTTGCTGCCATTACTGTGATTGGCTCTTACACTGCTTGCTGCCATTACTGTGATTGGCTCTTACACTGCTTGCTGCCATTACTGTGATTGGCTCTTACACTGCTTGCTGCCATTACTGTGATTGGCTCTTACACTGCTTGCTGCCATTACTGTGATTGGCTCTTACACTGCTTGCTGCCATTACTGTGATTGGCTCTTACACTGCTTGCTGCCATTACTGTGATTGGCTCTTACACTGCTTGCTGCCATTACTGTGATTGGCTCTTACACTGCTTGCTGCCATTACTGTGATTGGCTCTTACACTGCTTGCTGCCATTACTGTGATTGGCTCTTACACTGCTGCTGCCATTACTGTGATTGGCTCTTACACTGCTTGCTGCCATTACTGTGATTGGCTCTTACACTGCTTGCTGCCATTACTGTGATTGGCTCTTACACTGCTTGCTGCCATTACTGTGATTGGCTCTTACACTGCTTGCTGCCATTACTGTGATTGGCTCTTACACTGCTTGCTGCCATTACTGTGATTGGCTCTTACACTGCTTGCTGCCATTACTGTGATTGGCTCTTACACTGCTTGCTGCCATTACTGTGATTGGCTCTTACACTGCTTGCTGCCATTACTGTGATTGGCTCTTACACTGCTTGCTGCCATTACTGTGATTGGCTCTTACACTGCTTGCTGCCATTACTGTGATTGGCTCTTACACTGCTTGCTGCCATTACTGTGATTGGCTCTTACACTGCTTGCTGCCATTACTGTGATTGGCTCTTACACTGCTTGCTGCCATTACTGTGATTGGCTCTTACACTGCTTGCTGCCATTACTGTGATTGGCTCTTACACTGCTTGCTGCCATTACTGTGATTGGCTCTTACACTGCTTGCTGCCATTACTGTGATTGGCTCTTACACTGCTTGCTGCCATTACTGTGATTGGCTCTTACACTGCTTGCTGCCATTACTGTGATTGGCTCTTACACTGCTTGCTGCCATTACTGTGATTGGCTCTTACACTGCTTGCTGCCATTACTGTGATTGGCTCTTACACTGCTTGCTGCCATTACTGTGATTGGCTCTTACACTGCTTGCTGCCATTACTGTGATTGGCTCTTACACTGCTTGCTGCCATTACTGTGATTGGCTCTTACACTGCTTGCTGCCATTACTGTGATTGGCTCTTACACTGCTTGCTGCCATTACTGTGATTGGCTCTTACACTGCTTGCTGCCATTACTGTGATTGGCTCTTACACTGCTTGCTGCCATTACTGTGATTGGCTCTTACACTGCTTGCTGCCATTACTGTGATTGGCTCTTACACTGCTTGCTGCCATTACTGTGATTGGCTCTTACACTGCTTGCTGCCATTACTGTGATTGGCTCTTACACTGCTTGCTGCCATTACTGTGATTGGCTCTTACACTGCTTGCTGCCATTACTGTGATTGGCTCTTACACTGCTTGCTGCCATTACTGTGATTGGCTCTTACACTGCTTGCTGCCATTACTGTGATTGGCTCTTACACTGCTTGCTGCCATTACTGTGATTGGCTCTTACACTGCTTGCTGCCATTACTGTGATTGGCTCTTACACTGCTTGCTGCCATTACTGTGATTGGCTCTTACACTGCTTGCTGCCATTACTGTGATTGGCTCTTACACTGCTTGCTGCCATTACTGTGATTGGCTCTTACACTGCTTGCTGCCATTACTGTGATTGGCTCTTACACTGCTTGCTGCCATTACTGTGATTGGCTCTTACACTGCTGCTGCCATTACTGTGATTGGCTCTTACACTGCTTGCTGCCATTACTGTGATTGGCTCTTACACTGCTTGCTGCCATTACTGTGATTGGCTCTTACACTGCTTGCTGCCATTACTGTGATTGGCTCTTACACTGCTTGCTGCCATTACTGTGATTGGCTCTTACACTGCTTGCTGCCATTACTGTGATTGGCTCTTACACTGCTTGCTGCCATTACTGTGATTGGCTCTTACACTGCTTGCTGCCATTACTGTGATTGGCTCTTACACTGCTTGCTGCCATTACTGTGATTGGCTCTTACACTGCTTGCTGCCATTACTGTGATTGGCTCTTACACTGCTTGCTGCCATTACTGTGATTGGCTCTTACACTGCTTGCTGCCATTACTGTGATTGGCTCTTACACTGCTTGCTGCCATTACTGTGATTGGCTCTTACACTGCTTGCTGCCATTACTGTGATTGGCTCTTACACTGCTTGCTGCCATTACTGTGATTGGCTCTTACACTGCTTGCTGCCATTACTGTGATTGGCTCTTACACTGCTTGCTGCCATTACTGTGATTGGCTCTTACACTGCTTGCTGCCATTACTGTGATTGGCTCTTACACTGCTTGCTGCCATTACTGTGATTGGCTCTTACACTGCTTGCTGCCATTACTGTGATTGGCTCTTACACTGCTTGCTGCCATTACTGTGATTGGCTCTTACACTGCTTGCTGCCATTACTGTGATTGGCTCTTACACTGCTTGCTGCCATTACTGTGATTGGCTCTTACACTGCTTGCTGCCATTACTGTGATTGGCTCTTACACTGCTTGCTGCCATTACTGTGATTGGCTCTTACACTGCTTGCTGCCATTACTGTGATTGGCTCTTACACTGCTTGCTGCCATTACTGTGATTGGCTCTTACACTGCTTGCTGCCATTACTGTGATTGGCTCTTACACTGCTTGCTGCCATTACTGTGATTGGCTCTTACACTGCTTGCTGCCATTACTGTGATTGGCTCTTACACTGCTTGCTGCCATTACTGTGATTGGCTCTTACACTGCTTGCTGCCATTACTGTGATTGGCTCTTACACTGCTTGCTGCCATTACTGTGATTGGCTCTTACACTGCTTGCTGCCATTACTGTGATTGGCTCTTACACTGCTTGCTGCCATTACTGTGATTGGCTCTTACACTGCTTGCTGCCATTACTGTGATTGGCTCTTACACTGCTTGCTGCCATTACTGTGATTGGCTCTTACACTGCTTGCTGCCATTACTGTGATTGGCTCTTACACTGCTTGCTGCCATTACTGTGATTGGCTCTTACACTGCTTGCTGCCATTACTGTGATTGGCTCTTACACTGCTTGCTGCCATTACTGTGATTGGCTCTTACACTGCTTGCTGCCATTACTGTGATTGGCTCTTACACTGCTTGCTGCCATTACTGTGATTGGCTCTTACACTGCTTGCTGCCATTACTGTGATTGGCTCTTACACTGCTTGCTGCCATTACTGTGATTGGCTCTTACACTGCTTGCTGCCATTACTGTGATTGGCTCTTACACTGCTTGCTGCCATTACTGTGATTGGCTCTTACACTGCTTGCTGCCATTACTGTGATTGGCTCTTACACTGCTTGCTGCCATTACTGTGATTGGCTCTTACACTGCTTGCTGCCATTACTGTGATTGGCTCTTACACTGCTTGCTGCCATTACTGTGATTGGCTCTTACACTGCTTGCTGCCATTACTGTGATTGGCTCTTACACTGCTTGCTGCCATTACTGTGATTGGCTCTTACACTGCTTGCTGCCATTACTGTGATTGGCTCTTACACTGCTTGCTGCCATTACTGTGATTGGCTCTTACACTGCTTGCTGCCATTACTGTGATTGGCTCTTACACTGCTTGCTGCCATTACTGTGATTGGCTCTTACACTGCTTGCTGCCATTACTGTGATTGGCTCTTACACTGCTTGCTGCCATTACTGTGATTGGCTCTTACACTGCTTGCTGCCATTACTGTGATTGGCTCTTACACTGCTTGCTGCCATTACTGTGATTGGCTCTTACACTGCTTGCTGCCATTACTGTGATTGGCTCTTACACTGCTTGCTGCCATTACTGTGATTGGCTCTTACACTGCTTGCTGCCATTACTGTGATTGGCTCTTACACTGCTTGCTGCCATTACTGTGATTGGCTCTTACACTGCTGCTGCCATTACTGTGATTGGCTCTTACACTGCTTGCTGCCATTACTGTGATTGGCTCTTACACTGCTTGCTGCCATTACTGTGATTGGCTCTTACACTGCTTGCTGCCATTACTGTGATTGGCTCTTACACTGCTTGCTGCCATTACTGTGATTGGCTCTTACACTGCTTGCTGCCATTACTGTGATTGGCTCTTACACTGCTTGCTGCCATTACTGTGATTGGCTCTTACACTGCTTGCTGCCATTACTGTGATTGGCTCTTACACTGCTTGCTGCCATTACTGTGATTGGCTCTTACACTGCTTGCTGCCATTACTGTGATTGGCTCTTACACTGCTTGCTGCCATTACTGTGATTGGCTCTTACACTGCTTGCTGCCATTACTGTGATTGGCTCTTACACTGCTTGCTGCCATTACTGTGATTGGCTCTTACACTGCTTGCTGCCATTACTGTGATTGGCTCTTACACTGCTTGCTGCCATTACTGTGATTGGCTCTTACACTGCTTGCTGCCATTACTGTGATTGGCTCTTACACTGCTTGCTGCCATTACTGTGATTGGCTCTTACACTGCTTGCTGCCATTACTGTGATTGGCTCTTACACTGCTTGCTGCCATTACTGTGATTGGCTCTTACACTGCTTGCTGCCATTACTGTGATTGGCTCTTACACTGCTTGCTGCCATTACTGTGATTGGCTCTTACACTGCTTGCTGCCATTACTGTGATTGGCTCTTACACTGCTTGCTGCCATTACTGTGATTGGCTCTTACACTGCTTGCTGCCATTACTGTGATTGGCTCTTACACTGCTTGCTGCCATTACTGTGATTGGCTCTTACACTGCTTGCTGCCATTACTGTGATTGGCTCTTACACTGCTTGCTGCCATTACTGTGATTGGCTCTTACACTGCTTGCTGCCATTACTGTGATTGGCTCTTACACTGCTTGCTGCCATTACTGTGATTGGCTCTTACACTGCTTGCTGCCATTACTGTGATTGGCTCTTACACTGCTTGCTGCCATTACTGTGATTGGCTCTTACACTGCTTGCTGCCATTACTGTGATTGGCTCTTACACTGCTTGCTGCCATTACTGTGATTGGCTCTTACACTGCTTGCTGCCATTACTGTGATTGGCTCTTACACTGCTTGCTGCCATTACTGTGATTGGCTCTTACACTGCTTGCTGCCATTACTGTGATTGGCTCTTACACTGCTTGCTGCCATTACTGTGATTGGCTCTTACACTGCTTGCTGCCATTACTGTGATTGGCTCTTACACTGCTTGCTGCCATTACTGTGATTGGCTCTTACACTGCTTGCTGCCATTACTGTGATTGGCTCTTACACTGCTTGCTGCCATTACTGTGATTGGCTCTTACACTGCTTGCTGCCATTACTGTGATTGGCTCTTACACTGCTTGCTGCCATTACTGTGATTGGCTCTTACACTGCTTGCTGCCATTACTGTGATTGGCTCTTACACTGCTTGCTGCCATTACTGTGATTGGCTCTTACACTGCTTGCTGCCATTACTGTGATTGGCTCTTACACTGCTTGCTGCCATTACTGTGATTGGCTCTTACACTGCTTGCTGCCATTACTGTGATTGGCTCTTACACTGCTTGCTGCCATTACTGTGATTGGCTCTTACACTGCTTGCTGCCATTACTGTGATTGGCTCTTACACTGCTTGCTGCCATTACTGTGATTGGCTCTTACACTGCTTGCTGCCATTACTGTGATTGGCTCTTACACTGCTTGCTGCCATTACTGTGATTGGCTCTTACACTGCTTGCTGCCATTACTGTGATTGGCTCTTACACTGCTTGCTGCCATTACTGTGATTGGCTCTTACACTGCTTGCTGCCATTACTGTGATTGGCTCTTACACTGCTTGCTGCCATTACTGTGATTGGCTCTTACACTGCTTGCTGCCATTACTGTGATTGGCTCTTACACTGCTTGCTGCCATTACTGTGATTGGCTCTTACACTGCTTGCTGCCATTACTGTGATTGGCTCTTACACTGCTTGCTGCCATTACTGTGATTGGCTCTTACACTGCTTGCTGCCATTACTGTGATTGGCTCTTACACTACTTGCTGCCATTACTGTGATTGGCTCTTATACTGCTGCTGCCATTACTGTGATTGGCTCTTACACTTCTTGCTGCCATTACTGTGATTGGCTCTTACACTGCCTGCTGCCATTACTGTGATTGGCTCTTACACTGCTTGCTGCCATTACTGTGATTGGCTCTTACACTGCTTGCTGCCATTACTGTGATTGGCTCTTATACTGCTGCTGCCATTACTGTGATTGGCTCTTACACTGCTTGCTGCCATTACTGTGATTGGCTCTTATACTGCTGCTGCCATTACTGTGATTGGCTCTTACACTGCTTGCTGCCATTACTGTGATTGGCTCTTACACTGCTTGCTGCCATTACTGTGATTGGCTCTTACACTGCTTGCTGCCATTACTGTGATTGGCTCTTACACTGCTTGCTGCCATTACTGTGATTGGCTCTTACACTGCTTGCTGCCATTACTGTGATTGGCTCTTACACTGCTTGCTGCCATTACTGTGATTGGCTCTTACACTGCTTGCTGCCATTACTGTGATTGGCTCTTACACTGCTTGCTGCCATTACTGTGATTGGCTCTTACACTGCTTGCTGCCATTACTGTGATTGGCTCTTACATTCTTATGCTATTTTTTGCCATTACTGTGATTGGCTCTTACACTGCTTGCTGCCATTACTGTGATTGGCTCTTACACTTCTTGCTGCCATTACTGTGAATGGCGCTTACACTGCCTGCTGCCATTACTGTGATTGGCTCTTACACTGCTTGCTGCCATTACTGTGATTGGCTCTTACACTGCTTGCTGCCATTACTGTGATTGGCTCTTACACTGCTTGCTGCCATTACTGTGATTGGCTCTTACACTGCTTGCTGCCATTACTGTGATTGGCTCTTACACTGCTTGCTGCCATTACTGTGATTGGCTCTTACACTGCTTGCTGCCATTACTGTGATTGGCTCTTACACTACTTGCTGCCATTACTGTGATTGGCTCTTACATTCTTATACTATTTTTTGCCATTACTGTGATTGGCTCTTACAATACTTGCTGCCATTACTGTGATTGGCTCTTACACTGCTTGCTGCCATTACTGTGATTGGCTCTTACACTACTTGCTGCCATTACTGTGATTGGCTCTTACACTGCTTGCTGCCATTACTGTGATTGGCTCTTACACTGCTTGCTGCCATTACTGTGATTGGCTCTTACACTGCTTGCTGCCATTACTGTGATTGGCTCTTACACTGCTTGCTGCCATTACTGTGATTGGCTCTTACACTGCTTGCTGCCATTACTGTGATTGGCTCTTACACTACTTGCTGCCATTACTGTGATTGGCTCTTACACTGCTTGCTGCCATTACTGTGATTGGCTCTTACACTGCTTGCTGCCATTACTGTGATTGGCTCTTACACTGCTTGCTGCCATTACTGTGATTGGCTCTTACACTGCTTGCTGCCATTACTGTGATTGGCTCTTACACTGCTTGCTGCCATTACTGTGATTGGCTCTTACACTGCTTGCTGCCATTACTGTGATTGGCTCTTACACTGCTTGCTGCCATTACTGTGATTGGCTCTTACACTGCTTGCTGCCATTACTGTGATTGGCTCTTACACTGCTGCTGCTACTGTGATTGGCTCTTACACTGCTTGCTGCCATTACTGTGATTGGCTCTTACACTTCTTGCTGCCATTACTGTGATTGGCTCTTACACTGCTTGCTGCCATTACTGTGATTGGCTCTTACACTGCTTGCTGCCATTACTGTGATTGGCTCTTACACTGCTTGCTGCCATTACTGTGATTGGCTCTTACACTGCTTGCTGCCATTACTGTGATTGGCTCTTACACTGCTTGCTGCCATTACTGTGATTGGCTCTTACACTGCTTGCTGCCATTACTGTGATTGGCTCTTACACTGCTTGCTGCCATTACTGTGATTGGCTCTTACACTGCTTGCTGCCATTACTGTGATTGGCTCTTACACTGCTTGCTGCCATTACTGTGATTGGCTCTTACACTGCTTGCTGCCATTACTGTGATTGGCTCTTACACTGCTTGCTGCCATTACTGTGATTGGCTCTTACACTGCTTGCTGCCATTACTGTGATTGGCTCTTACACTGCTTGCTGCCATTACTGTGATTGGCTCTTACACTGCTTGCTGCCATTACTGTGATTGGCTCTTACACTGCTTGCTGCCATTACTGTGATTGGCTCTTACACTGCTTGCTGCCATTACTGTGATTGGCTCTTACACTGCTTGCTGCCATTACTGTGATTGGCTCTTACACTGCTTGCTGCCATTACTGTGATTGGCTCTTACACTGCTTGCTGCCATTACTGTGATTGGCTCTTACACTGCTTGCTGCCATTACTGTGATTGGCTCTTACACTGCTGCTGCCATTACTGTGATTGGCTCTTACACTGCTTGCTGCCATTACTGTGATTGGCTCTTACACTGCTTGCTGCCATTACTGTGATTGGCTCTTACACTGCTTGCTGCCATTACTGTGATTGGCTCTTACACTGCTTGCTGCCATTACTGTGATTGGCTCTTACACTGCTTGCTGCCATTACTGTGATTGGCTCTTACACTGCTTGCTGCCATTACTGTGATTGGCTCTTACACTGCTTGCTGCCATTACTGTGATTGGCTCTTACACTGCTTGCTGCCATTACTGTGATTGGCTCTTACACTGCTTGCTGCCATTACTGTGATTGGCTCTTACACTGCTTGCTGCCATTACTGTGATTGGCTCTTACACTGCTTGCTGCCATTACTGTGATTGGCTCTTACACTGCTTGCTGCCATTACTGTGATTGGCTCTTACACTGCTTGCTGCCATTACTGTGATTGGCTCTTACACTGCTGCTGCCATTACTGTGATTGGCTCTTACACTGCTTGCTGCCATTACTGTGATTGGCTCTTACACTGCTTGCTGCCATTACTGTGATTGGCTCTTACACTGCTTGCTGCCATTACTGTGATTGGCTCTTACACTGCTTGCTGCCATTACTGTGATTGGCTCTTACACTGCTTGCTGCCATTACTGTGATTGGCTCTTACACTGCTTGCTGCCATTACTGTGATTGGCTCTTACACTGCTTGCTGCCATTACTGTGATTGGCTCTTACACTGCTTGCTGCCATTACTGTGATTGGCTCTTACACTGCTTGCTGCCATTACTGTGATTGGCTCTTACACTGCTTGCTGCCATTACTGTGATTGGCTCTTACACTGCTTGCTGCCATTACTGTGATTGGCTCTTACACTGCTTGCTGCCATTACTGTGATTGGCTCTTACACTGCTTGCTGCCATTACTGTGATTGGCTCTTACACTGCTTGCTGCCATTACTGTGATTGGCTCTTACACTGCTTGCTGCCATTACTGTGATTGGCTCTTACACTGCTTGCTGCCATTACTGTGATTGGCTCTTACACTGCTTGCTGCCATTACTGTGATTGGCTCTTACACTGCTTGCTGCCATTACTGTGATTGGCTCTTACACTGCTTGCTGCCATTACTGTGATTGGCTCTTACACTGCTTGCTGCCATTACTGTGATTGGCTCTTACACTGCTTGCTGCCATTACTGTGATTGGCTCTTACACTGCTTGCTGCCATTACTGTGATTGGCTCTTACACTGCTTGCTGCCATTACTGTGATTGGCTCTTACACTGCTTGCTGCCATTACTGTGATTGGCTCTTACACTGCTTGCTGCCATTACTGTGATTGGCTCTTACACTGCTTGCTGCCATTACTGTGATTGGCTCTTACACTGCTTGCTGCCATTACTGTGATTGGCTCTTACACTGCTTGCTGCCATTACTGTGATTGGCTCTTACACTGCTTGCTGCCATTACTGTGATTGGCTCTTACACTGCTTGCTGCCATTACTGTGATTGGCTCTTACACTGCTTGCTGCCATTACTGTGATTGGCTCTTATACTACCTGGTGCCATTACTGTGATTGGCTCTTACACTGCTTGCTGCCATTACTGTGATTGGCTATTATACTGCTGCTGCCATTACTGTGAATGGCTCTTACACTGCTTGCTGCTATTACTGTGATTGGCTCTTATACTGCTGCTGCCATTACTGTGATTGGCTCTTACACTGACTGCTGCCATTACTGTGATTGGCTCTTACACTGACTGCTGCCATTACTGTGATTGGCTCTTACACTGCTTGCTGCCATTACTGTGATTGGCTCTTACACTGGTTGCTGCCATTACTGTGATTGGCTCTTTTACTGCTTGCTGCCATTACTGTGATTGGCTCTTACACTGCCTGATGCCATTACTGTGATTGGCTCTTACACTACTTGCTGCCATTACTGTGATTGGCTCTTACACTGCTTGCTGCCATTACTGTGATTGGCTCTTACACTGCTTGCTGCCATTACTGTGATTGGCTCTTACACTGCTTGCTGCCATTACTGTGATTGGCTCTTACACTGCTTGCTGCCATTACTGTGATTGGCTCTTACACTGCTTGCTGCCATTACTGTGATTGGCTCTTACACTGCTTGCTGCCATTACTGTGATTGGCTCTTACACTGCTTGCTGCCATTACTGTGATTGGCTCTTACACTGCTTGCTGCCATTACTGTGATTGGCTCTTACACTGCTTGCTGCCATTACTGTGATTGGCTCTTACACTGCTTGCTGCCATTACTGTGATTGGCTCTTACACTGCTTGCTGCCATTACTGTGATTGGCTCTTACACTGCTTGCTGCCATTACTGTGATTGGCTCTTACACTGCTTGCTGCCATTACTGTGATTGGCTCTTACACTGCTTGCTGCCATTACTGTGATTGGCTCTTACACTGCTTGCTGCCATTACTGTGATTGGCTCTTACACTGCTTGCTGCCATTACTGTGATTGGCTCTTACACTGCTTGCTGCCATTACTGTGATTGGCTCTTACACTGCTTGCTGCCATTACTGTGATTGGCTCTTACACTGCTTGCTGCCATTACTGTGATTGGCTCTTACACTGCTTGCTGCCATTACTGTGATTGGCTCTTACACTGCTTGCTGCCATTACTGTGATTGGCTCTTACACTGCTTGCTGCCATTACTGTGATTGGCTCTTACACTGCTTGCTGCCATTACTGTGATTGGCTCTTACACTGCTTGCTGCCATTACTGTGATTGGCTCTTACACTGCTTGCTGCCATTACTGTGATTGGCTCTTACACTGCTTGCTGCCATTACTGTGATTGGCTCTTACACTGCTTGCTGCCATTACTGTGATTGGCTCTTACACTGCTTGCTGCCATTACTGTGATTGGCTCTTACACTGCTTGCTGCCATTACTGTGATTGGCTCTTACACTGCTTGCTGCCATTACTGTGATTGGCTCTTACACTGCTTGCTGCCATTACTGTGATTGGCTCTTACACTGCTTGCTGCCATTACTGTGATTGGCTCTTACACTGCTTGCTGCCATTACTGTGATTGGCTCTTACACTGCTGCTGCCATTACTGTGATTGGCTCTTACACTGCTTGCTGCCATTACTGTGATTGGCTCTTACACTGCTTGCTGCCATTACTGTGATTGGCTCTTACACTGCTTGCTGCCATTACTGTGATTGGCTCTTACACTGCTTGCTGCCATTACTGTGATTGGCTCTTACACTGCTTGCTGCCATTACTGTGATTGGCTCTTACACTGCTTGCTGCCATTACTGTGATTGGCTCTTACACTGCTTGCTGCCATTACTGTGATTGGCTCTTACACTGCTTGCTGCCATTACTGTGATTGGCTCTTACACTGCTTGCTGCCATTACTGTGATTGGCTCTTACACTGCTTGCTGCCATTACTGTGATTGGCTCTTACACTGCTTGCTGCCATTACTGTGATTGGCTCTTACACTGCTTGCTGCCATTACTGTGATTGGCTCTTACACTGCTTGCTGCCATTACTGTGATTGGCTCTTACACTGCTTGCTGCCATTACTGTGATTGGCTCTTACACTGCTTGCTGCCATTACTGTGATTGGCTCTTACACTGCTTGCTGCCATTACTGTGATTGGCTCTTACACTGCTTGCTGCCATTACTGTGATTGGCTCTTACACTGCTTGCTGCCATTACTGTGATTGGCTCTTACACTGCTTGCTGCCATTACTGTGATTGGCTCTTACACTGCTTGCTGCCATTACTGTGATTGGCTCTTACACTGCTTGCTGCCATTACTGTGATTGGCTCTTACACTGCTTGCTGCCATTACTGTGATTGGCTCTTACACTGCTTGCTGCCATTACTGTGATTGGCTCTTACACTGCTTGCTGCCATTACTGTGATTGGCTCTTACACTGCTTGCTGCCATTACTGTGATTGGCTCTTACACTGCTTGCTGCCATTACTGTGATTGGCTCTTACACTGCTTGCTGCCATTACTGTGATTGGCTCTTACACTGCTTGCTGCCATTACTGTGATTGGCTCTTACACTGCTTGCTGCCATTACTGTGATTGGCTCTTACACTGCTTGCTGCCATTACTGTGATTGGCTCTTACACTGCTTGCTGCCATTACTGTGATTGGCTCTTACACTGCTTGCTGCCATTACTGTGATTGGCTCTTACACTGCTTGCTGCCATTACTGTGATTGGCTCTTACACTGCTTGCTGCCATTACTGTGATTGGCTCTTACACTGCTTGCTGCCATTACTGTGATTGGCTCTTACACTGCTTGCTGCCATTACTGTGATTGGCTCTTACACTGCTTGCTGCCATTACTGTGATTGGCTCTTACACTGCTTGCTGCCATTACTGTGATTGGCTCTTACACTGCTTGCTGCCATTACTGTGATTGGCTCTTACACTGCTTGCTGCCATTACTGTGATTGGCTCTTACACTGCTTGCTGCCATTACTGTGATTGGCTCTTACACTGCTTGCTGCCATTACTGTGATTGGCTCTTACACTGCTTGCTGCCATTACTGTGATTGGCTCTTACACTGCTTGCTGCCATTACTGTGATTGGCTCTTACACTGCTTGCTGCCATTACTGTGATTGGCTCTTACACTGCTTGCTGCCATTACTGTGATTGGCTCTTACACTGCTTGCTGCCATTACTGTGATTGGCTCTTACACTGCTTGCTGCCATTACTGTGATTGGCTCTTACACTGCTTGCTGCCATTACTGTGATTGGCTCTTACACTGCTTGCTGCCATTACTGTGATTGGCTCTTACACTGCTTGCTGCCATTACTGTGATTGGCTCTTACACTGCTTGCTGCCATTACTGTGATTGGCTCTTACACTGCTTGCTGCCATTACTGTGATTGGCTCTTACACTGCTTGCTGCCATTACTGTGATTGGCTCTTACACTGCTTGCTGCCATTACTGTGATTGGCTCTTACACTGCTTGCTGCCATTACTGTGATTGGCTCTTACACTGCTTGCTGCCATTACTGTGATTGGCTCTTACACTGCTTGCTGCCATTACTGTGATTGGCTCTTACACTGCTTGCTGCCATTACTGTGATTGGCTCTTACACTGCTTGCTGCCATTACTGTGATTGGCTCTTACACTGCTTGCTGCCATTACTGTGATTGGCTCTTACACTGCTTGCTGCCATTACTGTGATTGGCTCTTACACTGCTTGCTGCCATTACTGTGATTGGCTCTTACACTGCTTGCTGCCATTACTGTGATTGGCTCTTACACTGCTTGCTGCCATTACTGTGATTGGCTCTTACACTGCTTGCTGCCATTACTGTGATTGGCTCTTACACTGCTTGCTGCCATTACTGTGATTGGCTCTTACACTGCTTGCTGCCATTACTGTGATTGGCTCTTACACTGCTTGCTGCCATTACTGTGATTGGCTCTTACACTGCTTGCTGCCATTACTGTGATTGGCTCTTACACTGCTTGCTGCCATTACTGTGATTGGCTCTTACACTGCTTGCTGCCATTACTGTGATTGGCTCTTACACTGCTTGCTGCCATTACTGTGATTGGCTCTTACACTGCTTGCTGCCATTACTGTGATTGGCTCTTACACTGCTTGCTGCCATTACTGTGATTGGCTCTTACACTGCTTGCTGCCATTACTGTGATTGGCTCTTACACTGCTTGCTGCCATTACTGTGATTGGCTCTTACACTGCTTGCTGCCATTACTGTGATTGGCTCTTACACTGCTTGCTGCCATTACTGTGATTGGCTCTTACACTGCTTGCTGCCATTACTGTGATTGGCTCTTACACTGCTTGCTGCCATTACTGTGATTGGCTCTTACACTGCTTGCTGCCATTACTGTGATTGGCTCTTACACTGCTTGCTGCCATTACTGTGATTGGCTCTTACACTGCTTGCTGCCATTACTGTGATTGGCTCTTACACTGCTTGCTGCCATTACTGTGATTGGCTCTTACACTGCTTGCTGCCATTACTGTGATTGGCTCTTACACTGCTTGCTGCCATTACTGTGATTGGCTCTTACACTGCTTGCTGCCATTACTGTGATTGGCTCTTACACTGCTTGCTGCCATTACTGTGATTGGCTCTTACACTGCTTGCTGCCATTACTGTGATTGGCTCTTACACTGCTTGCTGCCATTACTGTGATTGGCTCTTACACTGCTTGCTGCCATTACTGTGATTGGCTCTTACACTGCTTGCTGCCATTACTGTGATTGGCTCTTACACTGCTTGCTGCCATTACTGTGATTGGCTCTTACACTGCTTGCTGCCATTACTGTGATTGGCTCTTACACTGCTTGCTGCCATTACTGTGATTGGCTCTTACACTGCTTGCTGCCATTACTGTGATTGGCTCTTACACTGCTTGCTGCCATTACTGTGATTGGCTCTTACACTGCTTGCTGCCATTACTGTGATTGGCTCTTACACTGCTTGCTGCCATTACTGTGATTGGCTCTTACACTGCTTGCTGCCATTACTGTGATTGGCTCTTACACTGCTTGCTGCCATTACTGTGATTGGCTCTTACACTGCTTGCTGCCATTACTGTGATTGGCTCTTACACTGCTTGCTGCCATTACTGTGATTGGCTCTTACACTGCTTGCTGCCATTACTGTGATTGGCTCTTACACTGCTTGCTGCCATTACTGTGATTGGCTCTTACACTGCTTGCTGCCATTACTGTGATTGGCTCTTACACTGCTTGCTGCCATTACTGTGATTGGCTCTTACACTGCTTGCTGCCATTACTGTGATTGGCTCTTACACTGCTTGCTGCCATTACTGTGATTGGCTCTTACACTGCTTGCTGCCATTACTGTGATTGGCTCTTACACTGCTTGCTGCCATTACTGTGATTGGCTCTTACACTGCTTGCTGCCATTACTGTGATTGGCTCTTACACTGCTTGCTGCCATTACTGTGATTGGCTCTTACACTGCTTGCTGCCATTACTGTGATTGGCTCTTACACTGCTTGCTGCCATTACTGTGATTGGCTCTTACACTGCTTGCTGCCATTACTGTGATTGGCTCTTACACTGCTTGCTGCCATTACTGTGATTGGCTCTTACACTGCTTGCTGCCATTACTGTGATTGGCTCTTACACTGCTTGCTGCCATTACTGTGATTGGCTCTTACACTGCTTGCTGCCATTACTGTGATTGGCTCTTACACTGCTTGCTGCCATTACTGTGATTGGCTCTTACACTGCTTGCTGCCATTACTGTGATTGGCTCTTACACTGCTTGCTGCCATTACTGTGATTGGCTCTTACACTGCTTGCTGCCATTACTGTGATTGGCTCTTACACTGCTTGCTGCCATTACTGTGATTGGCTCTTACACTGCTTGCTGCCATTACTGTGATTGGCTCTTACACTGCTTGCTGCCATTACTGTGATTGGCTCTTACACTGCTTGCTGCCATTACTGTGATTGGCTCTTACACTGCTTGCTGCCATTACTGTGATTGGCTCTTACACTGCTTGCTGCCATTACTGTGATTGGCTCTTACACTGCTTGCTGCCATTACTGTGATTGGCTCTTACACTGCTTGCTGCCATTACTGTGATTGGCTCTTACACTGCTTGCTGCCATTACTGTGATTGGCTCTTACACTGCTTGCTGCCATTACTGTGATTGGCTCTTACACTGCTTGCTGCCATTACTGTGATTGGCTCTTACACTGCTTGCTGCCATTACTGTGATTGGCTCTTACACTGCTTGCTGCCATTACTGTGATTGGCTCTTACACTGCTTGCTGCCATTACTGTGATTGGCTCTTACACTGCTTGCTGCCATTACTGTGATTGGCTCTTACACTGCTTGCTGCCATTACTGTGATTGGCTCTTACACTGCTTGCTGCCATTACTGTGATTGGCTCTTACACTGCTTGCTGCCATTACTGTGATTGGCTCTTACACTGCTTGCTGCCATTACTGTGATTGGCTCTTACACTGCTTGCTGCCATTACTGTGATTGGCTCTTACACTGCTTGCTGCCATTACTGTGATTGGCTCTTACACTGCTTGCTGCCATTACTGTGATTGGCTCTTACACTGCTTGCTGCCATTACTGTGATTGGCTCTTACACTGCTTGCTGCCATTACTGTGATTGGCTCTTACACTGCTTGCTGCCATTACTGTGATTGGCTCTTACACTGCTTGCTGCCATTACTGTGATTGGCTCTTACACTGCTTGCTGCCATTACTGTGATTGGCTCTTACACTGCTTGCTGCCATTACTGTGATTGGCTCTTACACTGCTTGCTGCCATTACTGTGATTGGCTCTTACACTGCTTGCTGCCATTACTGTGATTGGCTCTTACACTGCTTGCTGCCATTACTGTGATTGGCTCTTACACTGCTTGCTGCCATTACTGTGATTGGCTCTTACACTGCTTGCTGCCATTACTGTGATTGGCTCTTACACTGCTTGCTGCCATTACTGTGATTGGCTCTTACACTGCTTGCTGCCATTACTGTGATTGGCTCTTACACTGCTTGCTGCCATTACTGTGATTGGCTCTTACACTGCTTGCTGCCATTACTGTGATTGGCTCTTACACTGCTTGCTGCCATTACTGTGATTGGCTCTTACACTGCTTGCTGCCATTACTGTGATTGGCTCTTACACTGCTTGCTGCCATTACTGTGATTGGCTCTTACACTGCTTGCTGCCATTACTGTGATTGGCTCTTACACTGCTTGCTGCCATTACTGTGATTGGCTCTTACACTGCTTGCTGCCATTACTGTGATTGGCTCTTACACTGCTTGCTGCCATTACTGTGATTGGCTCTTACACTGCTTGCTGCCATTACTGTGATTGGCTCTTACACTGCTTGCTGCCATTACTGTGATTGGCTCTTACACTGCTTGCTGCCATTACTGTGATTGGCTCTTACACTGCTTGCTGCCATTACTGTGATTGGCTCTTACACTGCTTGCTGCCATTACTGTGATTGGCTCTTACACTGCTTGCTGCCATTACTGTGATTGGCTCTTACACTGCTTGCTGCCATTACTGTGATTGGCTCTTACACTGCTTGCTGCCATTACTGTGATTGGCTCTTACACTGCTTGCTGCCATTACTGTGATTGGCTCTTACACTGCTTGCTGCCATTACTGTGATTGGCTCTTACACTGCTTGCTGCCATTACTGTGATTGGCTCTTACACTGCTTGCTGCCATTACTGTGATTGGCTCTTACACTGCTTGCTGCCATTACTGTGATTGGCTCTTACACTGCTTGCTGCCATTACTGTGATTGGCTCTTACACTGCTTGCTGCCATTACTGTGATTGGCTCTTACACTGCTTGCTGCCATTACTGTGATTGGCTCTTACACTGCTTGCTGCCATTACTGTGATTGGCTCTTACACTGCTTGCTGCCATTACTGTGATTGGCTCTTACACTGCTTGCTGCCATTACTGTGATTGGCTCTTACACTGCTTGCTGCCATTACTGTGATTGGCTCTTACACTGCTTGCTGCCATTACTGTGATTGGCTCTTACACTGCTTGCTGCCATTACTGTGATTGGCTCTTACACTGCTTGCTGCCATTACTGTGATTGGCTCTTACACTGCTTGCTGCCATTACTGTGATTGGCTCTTACACTGCTTGCTGCCATTACTGTGATTGGCTCTTACACTGCTTGCTGCCATTACTGTGATTGGCTCTTACACTGCTTGCTGCCATTACTGTGATTGGCTCTTACACTGCTTGCTGCCATTACTGTGATTGGCTCTTACACTGCTTGCTGCCATTACTGTGATTGGCTCTTACACTGCTTGCTGCCATTACTGTGATTGGCTCTTACACTGCTTGCTGCCATTACTGTGATTGGCTCTTACACTGCTTGCTGCCATTACTGTGATTGGCTCTTACACTGCTTGCTGCCATTACTGTGATTGGCTCTTACACTGCTTGCTGCCATTACTGTGATTGGCTCTTACACTGCTTGCTGCCATTACTGTGATTGGCTCTTACACTGCTTGCTGCCATTACTGTGATTGGCTCTTACACTGCTTGCTGCCATTACTGTGATTGGCTCTTACACTGCTTGCTGCCATTACTGTGATTGGCTCTTACACTGCTTGCTGCCATTACTGTGATTGGCTCTTACACTGCTTGCTGCCATTACTGTGATTGGCTCTTACACTGCTTGCTGCCATTACTGTGATTGGCTCTTACACTGCTGCTGCCATTACTGTGATTGGCTCTTACACTGCTTGCTGCCATTACTGTGATTGGCTCTTACACTGCTTGCTGCCATTACTGTGATTGGCTCTTACACTGCTTGCTGCCATTACTGTGATTGGCTCTTACACTGCTGCTGCCATTACTGTGATTGGCTCTTACACTGCTTGCTGCCATTACTGTGATTGGCTCTTACACTGCTTGCTGCCATTACTGTGATTGGCTCTTACACTGCTTGCTGCCATTACTGTGATTGGCTCTTACACTGCTTGCTGCCATTACTGTGATTGGCTCTTACACTGCTTGCTGCCATTACTGTGATTGGCTCTTACACTGCTTGCTGCCATTACTGTGATTGGCTCTTACACTGCTTGCTGCCATTACTGTGATTGGCTCTTACACTGCTTGCTGCCATTACTGTGATTGGCTCTTACACTGCTTGCTGCCATTACTGTGATTGGCTCTTACACTGCTTGCTGCCATTACTGTGATTGGCTCTTACACTGCTTGCTGCCATTACTGTGATTGGCTCTTACACTGCTTGCTGCCATTACTGTGATTGGCTCTTACACTGCTTGCTGCCATTACTGTGATTGGCTCTTACACTGCTTGCTGCCATTACTGTGATTGGCTCTTACACTGCTTGCTGCCATTACTGTGATTGGCTCTTACACTGCTTGCTGCCATTACTGTGATTGGCTCTTACACTGCTTGCTGCCATTACTGTGATTGGCTCTTACACTGCTTGCTGCCATTACTGTGATTGGCTCTTACACTGCTTGCTGCCATTACTGTGATTGGCTCTTACACTGCTTGCTGCCATTACTGTGATTGGCTCTTACACTGCTTGCTGCCATTACTGTGATTGGCTCTTACACTGCTTGCTGCCATTACTGTGATTGGCTCTTACACTGCTTGCTGCCATTACTGTGATTGGCTCTTACACTGCTTGCTGCCATTACTGTGATTGGCTCTTACACTGCTTGCTGCCATTACTGTGATTGGCTCTTACACTGCTTGCTGCCATTACTGTGATTGGCTCTTACACTGCTTGCTGCCATTACTGTGATTGGCTCTTACACTGCTTGCTGCCATTACTGTGATTGGCTCTTACACTGCTTGCTGCCATTACTGTGATTGGCTCTTACACTGCTTGCTGCCATTACTGTGATTGGCTCTTACACTGCTTGCTGCCATTACTGTGATTGGCTCTTACACTGCTTGCTGCCATTACTGTGATTGGCTCTTACACTGCTTGCTGCCATTACTGTGATTGGCTCTTACACTGCTTGCTGCCATTACTGTGATTGGCTCTTACACTGCTTGCTGCCATTACTGTGATTGGCTCTTACACTGCTTGCTGCCATTACTGTGATTGGCTCTTACACTGCTTGCTGCCATTACTGTGATTGGCTCTTACACTGCTTGCTGCCATTACTGTGATTGGCTCTTACACTGCTTGCTGCCATTACTGTGATTGGCTCTTACACTGCTTGCTGCCATTACTGTGATTGGCTCTTACACTGCTTGCTGCCATTACTGTGATTGGCTCTTACACTGCTTGCTGCCATTACTGTGATTGGCTCTTACACTGCTTGCTGCCATTACTGTGATTGGCTCTTACACTGCTTGCTGCCATTACTGTGATTGGCTCTTACACTGCTTGCTGCCATTACTGTGATTGGCTCTTACACTGCTTGCTGCCATTACTGTGATTGGCTCTTACACTGCTTGCTGCCATTACTGTGATTGGCTCTTACACTGCTTGCTGCCATTACTGTGATTGGCTCTTACACTGCTTGCTGCCATTACTGTGATTGGCTCTTACACTGCTTGCTGCCATTACTGTGATTGGCTCTTACACTGCTTGCTGCCATTACTGTGATTGGCTCTTACACTGCTTGCTGCCATTACTGTGATTGGCTCTTACACTGCTTGCTGCCATTACTGTGATTGGCTCTTACACTGCTTGCTGCCATTACTGTGATTGGCTCTTACACTGCTTGCTGCCATTACTGTGATTGGCTCTTACACTGCTTGCTGCCATTACTGTGATTGGCTCTTACACTGCTTGCTGCCATTACTGTGATTGGCTCTTACACTGCTTGCTGCCATTACTGTGATTGGCTCTTACACTGCTTGCTGCCATTACTGTGATTGGCTCTTACACTGCTTGCTGCCATTACTGTGATTGGCTCTTACACTGCTTGCTGCCATTACTGTGATTGGCTCTTACACTGCTTGCTGCCATTACTGTGATTGGCTCTTACACTGCTTGCTGCCATTACTGTGATTGGCTCTTACACTGCTTGCTGCCATTACTGTGATTGGCTCTTACACTGCTTGCTGCCATTACTGTGATTGGCTCTTACACTGCTTGCTGCCATTACTGTGATTGGCTCTTACACTGCTTGCTGCCATTACTGTGATTGGCTCTTACACTGCTTGCTGCCATTACTGTGATTGGCTCTTACACTGCTTGCTGCCATTACTGTGATTGGCTCTTACACTGCTTGCTGCCATTACTGTGATTGGCTCTTACACTGCTTGCTGCCATTACTGTGATTGGCTCTTACACTGCTTGCTGCCATTACTGTGATTGGCTCTTACACTGCTTGCTGCCATTACTGTGATTGGCTCTTACACTGCTTGCTGCCATTACTGTGATTGGCTCTTACACTGCTTGCTGCCATTACTGTGATTGGCTCTTACACTGCTTGCTGCCATTACTGTGATTGGCTCTTACACTGCTTGCTGCCATTACTGTGATTGGCTCTTACACTGCTTGCTGCCATTACTGTGATTGGCTCTTACACTGCTTGCTGCCATTACTGTGATTGGCTCTTACACTGCTTGCTGCCATTACTGTGATTGGCTCTTACACTGCTTGCTGCCATTACTGTGATTGGCTCTTACACTGCTTGCTGCCATTACTGTGATTGGCTCTTACACTGCTTGCTGCCATTACTGTGATTGGCTCTTACACTGCTTGCTGCCATTACTGTGATTGGCTCTTACACTGCTTGCTGCCATTACTGTGATTGGCTCTTACACTGCTTGCTGCCATTACTGTGATTGGCTCTTACACTGCTTGCTGCCATTACTGTGATTGGCTCTTACACTGCTTGCTGCCATTACTGTGATTGGCTCTTACACTGCTTGCTGCCATTACTGTGATTGGCTCTTACACTGCTTGCTGCCATTACTGTGATTGGCTCTTACACTGCTTGCTGCCATTACTGTGATTGGCTCTTACACTGCTTGCTGCCATTACTGTGATTGGCTCTTACACTGCTTGCTGCCATTACTGTGATTGGCTCTTACACTGCTTGCTGCCATTACTGTGATTGGCTCTTACACTGCTTGCTGCCATTACTGTGATTGGCTCTTACACTGCTTGCTGCCATTACTGTGATTGGCTCTTACACTGCTTGCTGCCATTACTGTGATTGGCTCTTACACTGCTTGCTGCCATTACTGTGATTGGCTCTTACACTGCTTGCTGCCATTACTGTGATTGGCTCTTACACTGCTTGCTGCCATTACTGTGATTGGCTCTTACACTGCTTGCTGCCATTACTGTGATTGGCTCTTACACTGCTTGCTGCCATTACTGTGATTGGCTCTTACACTGCTTGCTGCCATTACTGTGATTGGCTCTTACACTGCTTGCTGCCATTACTGTGATTGGCTCTTACACTGCTTGCTGCCATTACTGTGATTGGCTCTTACACTGCTTGCTGCCATTACTGTGATTGGCTCTTACACTGCTTGCTGCCATTACTGTGATTGGCTCTTACACTGCTTGCTGCCATTACTGTGATTGGCTCTTACACTGCTTGCTGCCATTACTGTGATTGGCTCTTACACTGCTTGCTGCCATTACTGTGATTGGCTCTTACACTGCTTGCTGCCATTACTGTGATTGGCTCTTACACTGCTTGCTGCCATTACTGTGATTGGCTCTTACACTGCTTGCTGCCATTACTGTGATTGGCTCTTACACTGCTTGCTGCCATTACTGTGATTGGCTCTTACACTGCTTGCTGCCATTACTGTGATTGGCTCTTACACTGCTTGCTGCCATTACTGTGATTGGCTCTTACACTGCTTGCTGCCATTACTGTGATTGGCTCTTACACTGCTTGCTGCCATTACTGTGATTGGCTCTTACACTGCTTGCTGCCATTACTGTGATTGGCTCTTACACTGCTTGCTGCCATTACTGTGATTGGCTCTTACACTGCTTGCTGCCATTACTGTGATTGGCTCTTACACTGCTTGCTGCCATTACTGTGATTGGCTCTTACACTGCTTGCTGCCATTACTGTGATTGGCTCTTACACTGCTTGCTGCCATTACTGTGATTGGCTCTTACACTGCTTGCTGCCATTACTGTGATTGGCTCTTACACTGCTTGCTGCCATTACTGTGATTGGCTCTTACACTGCTTGCTGCCATTACTGTGATTGGCTCTTACACTGCTTGCTGCCATTACTGTGATTGGCTCTTACACTGCTTGCTGCCATTACTGTGATTGGCTCTTACACTGCTTGCTGCCATTACTGTGATTGGCTCTTACACTGCTTGCTGCCATTACTGTGATTGGCTCTTACACTGCTTGCTGCCATTACTGTGATTGGCTCTTACACTGCTTGCTGCCATTACTGTGATTGGCTCTTACACTGCTTGCTGCCATTACTGTGATTGGCTCTTACACTGCTTGCTGCCATTACTGTGATTGGCTCTTACACTGCTTGCTGCCATTACTGTGATTGGCTCTTACACTGCTTGCTGCCATTACTGTGATTGGCTCTTACACTGCTTGCTGCCATTACTGTGATTGGCTCTTACACTGCTTGCTGCCATTACTGTGATTGGCTCTTACACTGCTTGCTGCCATTACTGTGATTGGCTCTTACACTGCTTGCTGCCATTACTGTGATTGGCTCTTACACTGCTTGCTGCCATTACTGTGATTGGCTCTTACACTGCTTGCTGCCATTACTGTGATTGGCTCTTACACTGCTTGCTGCCATTACTGTGATTGGCTCTTACACTGCTTGCTGCCATTACTGTGATTGGCTCTTACACTGCTTGCTGCCATTACTGTGATTGGCTCTTACACTGCTTGCTGCCATTACTGTGATTGGCTCTTACACTGCTTGCTGCCATTACTGTGATTGGCTCTTACACTGCTTGCTGCCATTACTGTGATTGGCTCTTACACTGCTTGCTGCCATTACTGTGATTGGCTCTTACACTGCTTGCTGCCATTACTGTGATTGGCTCTTACACTGCTGCTGCCATTACTGTGATTGGCTCTTACACTGCTTGCTGCCATTACTGTGATTGGCTCTTACACTGCTTGCTGCCATTACTGTGATTGGCTCTTACACTGCTTGCTGCCATTACTGTGATTGGCTCTTACACTGCTTGCTGCCATTACTGTGATTGGCTCTTACACTGCTTGCTGCCATTACTGTGATTGGCTCTTACACTGCTTGCTGCCATTACTGTGATTGGCTCTTACACTGCTTGCTGCCATTACTGTGATTGGCTCTTACACTGCTTGCTGCCATTACTGTGATTGGCTCTTACACTGCTTGCTGCCATTACTGTGATTGGCTCTTACACTGCTTGCTGCCATTACTGTGATTGGCTCTTACACTGCTTGCTGCCATTACTGTGATTGGCTCTTACACTGCTTGCTGCCATTACTGTGATTGGCTCTTACACTGCTTGCTGCCATTACTGTGATTGGCTCTTACACTGCTTGCTGCCATTACTGTGATTGGCTCTTACACTGCTTGCTGCCATTACTGTGATTGGCTCTTACACTGCTTGCTGCCATTACTGTGATTGGCTCTTACACTGCTTGCTGCCATTACTGTGATTGGCTCTTACACTGCTTGCTGCCATTACTGTGATTGGCTCTTACACTGCTTGCTGCCATTACTGTGATTGGCTCTTACACTGCTTGCTGCCATTACTGTGATTGGCTCTTACACTGCTTGCTGCCATTACTGTGATTGGCTCTTACACTGCTTGCTGCCATTACTGTGATTGGCTCTTACACTGCTTGCTGCCATTACTGTGATTGGCTCTTACACTGCTTGCTGCCATTACTGTGATTGGCTCTTACACTGCTTGCTGCCATTACTGTGATTGGCTCTTACACTGCTTGCTGCCATTACTGTGATTGGCTCTTACACTGCTTGCTGCCATTACTGTGATTGGCTCTTACACTGCTTGCTGCCATTACTGTGATTGGCTCTTACACTGCTTGCTGCCATTACTGTGATTGGCTCTTACACTGCTTGCTGCCATTACTGTGATTGGCTCTTACACTGCTTGCTGCCATTACTGTGATTGGCTCTTACACTGCTTGCTGCCATTACTGTGATTGGCTCTTACACTGCTTGCTGCCATTACTGTGATTGGCTCTTACACTGCTTGCTGCCATTACTGTGATTGGCTCTTACACTGCTTGCTGCCATTACTGTGATTGGCTCTTACACTGCTTGCTGCCATTACTGTGATTGGCTCTTACACTGCTTGCTGCCATTACTGTGATTGGCTCTTACACTGCTTGCTGCCATTACTGTGATTGGCTCTTACACTGCTTGCTGCCATTACTGTGATTGGCTCTTACACTGCTTGCTGCCATTACTGTGATTGGCTCTTACACTGCTTGCTGCCATTACTGTGATTGGCTCTTACACTGCTTGCTGCCATTACTGTGATTGGCTCTTACACTGCTTGCTGCCATTACTGTGATTGGCTCTTACACTGCTTGCTGCCATTACTGTGATTGGCTCTTACACTGCTTGCTGCCATTACTGTGATTGGCTCTTACACTGCTTGCTGCCATTACTGTGATTGGCTCTTACACTGCTTGCTGCCATTACTGTGATTGGCTCTTACACTGCTTGCTGCCATTACTGTGATTGGCTCTTACACTGCTTGCTGCCATTACTGTGATTGGCTCTTACACTGCTGCTGCCATTACTGTGATTGGCTCTTACACTGCTTGCTGCCATTACTGTGATTGGCTCTTACACTGCTTGCTGCCATTACTGTGATTGGCTCTTACACTGCTTGCTGCCATTACTGTGATTGGCTCTTACACTGCTTGCTGCCATTACTGTGATTGGCTCTTACACTGCTTGCTGCCATTACTGTGATTGGCTCTTACACTGCTTGCTGCCATTACTGTGATTGGCTCTTACACTGCTTGCTGCCATTACTGTGATTGGCTCTTACACTGCTTGCTGCCATTACTGTGATTGGCTCTTACACTGCTTGCTGCCATTACTGTGATTGGCTCTTACACTGCTTGCTGCCATTACTGTGATTGGCTCTTACACTGCTTGCTGCCATTACTGTGATTGGCTCTTACACTGCTTGCTGCCATTACTGTGATTGGCTCTTACACTGCTTGCTGCCATTACTGTGATTGGCTCTTACACTGCTTGCTGCCATTACTGTGATTGGCTCTTACACTGCTTGCTGCCATTACTGTGATTGGCTCTTACACTGCTTGCTGCCATTACTGTGATTGGCTCTTACACTGCTTGCTGCCATTACTGTGATTGGCTCTTACACTGCTTGCTGCCATTACTGTGATTGGCTCTTACACTGCTTGCTGCCATTACTGTGATTGGCTCTTACACTGCTTGCTGCCATTACTGTGATTGGCTCTTACACTGCTTGCTGCCATTACTGTGATTGGCTCTTACACTGCTTGCTGCCATTACTGTGATTGGCTCTTACACTGCTTGCTGCCATTACTGTGATTGGCTCTTACACTGCTTGCTGCCATTACTGTGATTGGCTCTTACACTGCTTGCTGCCATTACTGTGATTGGCTCTTACACTGCTTGCTGCCATTACTGTGATTGGCTCTTACACTGCTTGCTGCCATTACTGTGATTGGCTCTTACACTGCTTGCTGCCATTACTGTGATTGGCTCTTACACTGCTTGCTGCCATTACTGTGATTGGCTCTTACACTGCTTGCTGCCATTACTGTGATTGGCTCTTACACTGCTTGCTGCCATTACTGTGATTGGCTCTTACACTGCTTGCTGCCATTACTGTGATTGGCTCTTACACTGCTTGCTGCCATTACTGTGATTGGCTCTTACACTGCTTGCTGCCATTACTGTGATTGGCTCTTACACTGCTTGCTGCCATTACTGTGATTGGCTCTTACACTGCTTGCTGCCATTACTGTGATTGGCTCTTACACTGCTTGCTGCCATTACTGTGATTGGCTCTTACACTGCTTGCTGCCATTACTGTGATTGGCTCTTACACTGCTTGCTGCCATTACTGTGATTGGCTCTTACACTGCTTGCTGCCATTACTGTGATTGGCTCTTACACTGCTTGCTGCCATTACTGTGATTGGCTCTTACACTGCTTGCTGCCATTACTGTGATTGGCTCTTACACTGCTTGCTGCCATTACTGTGATTGGCTCTTACACTGCTTGCTGCCATTACTGTGATTGGCTCTTACACTGCTTGCTGCCATTACTGTGATTGGCTCTTACACTGCTTGCTGCCATTACTGTGATTGGCTCTTACACTGCTTGCTGCCATTACTGTGATTGGCTCTTACACTGCTTGCTGCCATTACTGTGATTGGCTCTTACACTGCTTGCTGCCATTACTGTGATTGGCTCTTACACTGCTTGCTGCCATTACTGTGATTGGCTCTTACACTGCTTGCTGCCATTACTGTGATTGGCTCTTACACTGCTTGCTGCCATTACTGTGATTGGCTCTTACACTGCTTGCTGCCATTACTGTGATTGGCTCTTACACTGCTTGCTGCCATTACTGTGATTGGCTCTTACACTGCTTGCTGCCATTACTGTGATTGGCTCTTACACTGCTTGCTGCCATTACTGTGATTGGCTCTTACACTGCTTGCTGCCATTACTGTGATTGGCTCTTACACTGCTTGCTGCCATTACTGTGATTGGCTCTTACACTGCTTGCTGCCATTACTGTGATTGGCTCTTACACTGCTTGCTGCCATTACTGTGATTGGCTCTTACACTGCTTGCTGCCATTACTGTGATTGGCTCTTACACTGCTTGCTGCCATTACTGTGATTGGCTCTTACACTGCTTGCTGCCATTACTGTGATTGGCTCTTACACTGCTTGCTGCCATTACTGTGATTGGCTCTTACACTGCTTGCTGCCATTACTGTGATTGGCTCTTACACTGCTTGCTGCCATTACTGTGATTGGCTCTTACACTGCTTGCTGCCATTACTGTGATTGGCTCTTACACTGCTTGCTGCCATTACTGTGATTGGCTCTTACACTGCTTGCTGCCATTACTGTGATTGGCTCTTACACTGCTTGCTGCCATTACTGTGATTGGCTCTTACACTGCTTGCTGCCATTACTGTGATTGGCTCTTACACTGCTTGCTGCCATTACTGTGATTGGCTCTTACACTGCTTGCTGCCATTACTGTGATTGGCTCTTACACTGCTTGCTGCCATTACTGTGATTGGCTCTTACACTGCTTGCTGCCATTACTGTGATTGGCTCTTACACTGCTTGCTGCCATTACTGTGATTGGCTCTTACACTGCTTGCTGCCATTACTGTGATTGGCTCTTACACTGCTTGCTGCCATTACTGTGATTGGCTCTTACACTGCTTGCTGCCATTACTGTGATTGGCTCTTACACTGCTTGCTGCCATTACTGTGATTGGCTCTTACACTGCTTGCTGCCATTACTGTGATTGGCTCTTACACTGCTTGCTGCCATTACTGTGATTGGCTCTTACACTGCTTGCTGCCATTACTGTGATTGGCTCTTACACTGCTTGCTGCCATTACTGTGATTGGCTCTTACACTGCTTGCTGCCATTACTGTGATTGGCTCTTACACTGCTTGCTGCCATTACTGTGATTGGCTCTTACACTGCTTGCTGCCATTACTGTGATTGGCTCTTACACTGCTTGCTGCCATTACTGTGATTGGCTCTTACACTGCTTGCTGCCATTACTGTGATTGGCTCTTACACTGCTTGCTGCCATTACTGTGATTGGCTCTTACACTGCTTGCTGCCATTACTGTGATTGGCTCTTACACTGCTTGCTGCCATTACTGTGATTGGCTCTTACACTGCTTGCTGCCATTACTGTGATTGGCTCTTACACTGCTTGCTGCCATTACTGTGATTGGCTCTTACACTGCTTGCTGCCATTACTGTGATTGGCTCTTACACTGCTTGCTGCCATTACTGTGATTGGCTCTTACACTGCTTGCTGCCATTACTGTGATTGGCTCTTACACTGCTTGCTGCCATTACTGTGATTGGCTCTTACACTGCTTGCTGCCATTACTGTGATTGGCTCTTACACTGCTTGCTGCCATTACTGTGATTGGCTCTTACACTGCTTGCTGCCATTACTGTGATTGGCTCTTACACTGCTTGCTGCCATTACTGTGATTGGCTCTTACACTGCTTGCTGCCATTACTGTGATTGGCTCTTACACTGCTTGCTGCCATTACTGTGATTGGCTCTTACACTGCTTGCTGCCATTACTGTGATTGGCTCTTACACTGCTTGCTGCCATTACTGTGATTGGCTCTTACACTGCTTGCTGCCATTACTGTGATTGGCTCTTACACTGCTTGCTGCCATTACTGTGATTGGCTCTTACACTGCTTGCTGCCATTACTGTGATTGGCTCTTACACTGCTTGCTGCCATTACTGTGATTGGCTCTTACACTGCTTGCTGCCATTACTGTGATTGGCTCTTACACTGCTTGCTGCCATTACTGTGATTGGCTCTTACACTGCTTGCTGCCATTACTGTGATTGGCTCTTACACTGCTTGCTGCCATTACTGTGATTGGCTCTTACACTGCTTGCTGCCATTACTGTGATTGGCTCTTACACTGCTTGCTGCCATTACTGTGATTGGCTCTTACACTGCTTGCTGCCATTACTGTGATTGGCTCTTACACTGCTTGCTGCCATTACTGTGATTGGCTCTTACACTGCTTGCTGCCATTACTGTGATTGGCTCTTACACTGCTTGCTGCCATTACTGTGATTGGCTCTTACACTGCTTGCTGCCATTACTGTGATTGGCTCTTACACTGCTTGCTGCCATTACTGTGATTGGCTCTTACACTGCTTGCTGCCATTACTGTGATTGGCTCTTACACTGCTTGCTGCCATTACTGTGATTGGCTCTTACACTGCTTGCTGCCATTACTGTGATTGGCTCTTACACTGCTTGCTGCCATTACTGTGATTGGCTCTTACACTGCTTGCTGCCATTACTGTGATTGGCTCTTACACTGCTTGCTGCCATTACTGTGATTGGCTCTTACACTGCTTGCTGCCATTACTGTGATTGGCTCTTACACTGCTTGCTGCCATTACTGTGATTGGCTCTTACACTGCTTGCTGCCATTACTGTGATTGGCTCTTACACTGCTTGCTGCCATTACTGTGATTGGCTCTTACACTGCTTGCTGCCATTACTGTGATTGGCTCTTACACTGCTTGCTGCCATTACTGTGATTGGCTCTTACACTGCTTGCTGCCATTACTGTGATTGGCTCTTACACTGCTTGCTGCCATTACTGTGATTGGCTCTTACACTGCTTGCTGCCATTACTGTGATTGGCTCTTACACTGCTTGCTGCCATTACTGTGATTGGCTCTTACACTGCTTGCTGCCATTACTGTGATTGGCTCTTACACTGCTTGCTGCCATTACTGTGATTGGCTCTTACACTGCTTGCTGCCATTACTGTGATTGGCTCTTACACTGCTTGCTGCCATTACTGTGATTGGCTCTTACACTGCTTGCTGCCATTACTGTGATTGGCTCTTACACTGCTTGCTGCCATTACTGTGATTGGCTCTTACACTGCTTGCTGCCATTACTGTGATTGGCTCTTACACTGCTTGCTGCCATTACTGTGATTGGCTCTTACACTGCTTGCTGCCATTACTGTGATTGGCTCTTACACTGCTTGCTGCCATTACTGTGATTGGCTCTTACACTGCTTGCTGCCATTACTGTGATTGGCTCTTACACTGCTTGCTGCCATTACTGTGATTGGCTCTTACACTGCTTGCTGCCATTACTGTGATTGGCTCTTACACTGCTTGCTGCCATTACTGTGATTGGCTCTTACACTGCTTGCTGCCATTACTGTGATTGGCTCTTACACTGCTTGCTGCCATTACTGTGATTGGCTCTTACACTGCTTGCTGCCATTACTGTGATTGGCTCTTACACTGCTTGCTGCCATTACTGTGATTGGCTCTTACACTGCTTGCTGCCATTACTGTGATTGGCTCTTACACTGCTTGCTGCCATTACTGTGATTGGCTCTTACACTGCTTGCTGCCATTACTGTGATTGGCTCTTACACTGCTTGCTGCCATTACTGTGATTGGCTCTTACACTGCTTGCTGCCATTACTGTGATTGGCTCTTACACTGCTTGCTGCCATTACTGTGATTGGCTCTTACACTGCTGCTGCCATTACTGTGATTGGCTCTTACACTGCTTGCTGCCATTACTGTGATTGGCTCTTACACTGCTTGCTGCCATTACTGTGATTGGCTCTTACACTGCTTGCTGCCATTACTGTGATTGGCTCTTACACTGCTTGCTGCCATTACTGTGATTGGCTCTTACACTGCTTGCTGCCATTACTGTGATTGGCTCTTACACTGCTTGCTGCCATTACTGTGATTGGCTCTTACACTGCTTGCTGCCATTACTGTGATTGGCTCTTACACTGCTTGCTGCCATTACTGTGATTGGCTCTTACACTGCTTGCTGCCATTACTGTGATTGGCTCTTACACTGCTTGCTGCCATTACTGTGATTGGCTCTTACACTGCTTGCTGCCATTACTGTGATTGGCTCTTACACTGCTTGCTGCCATTACTGTGATTGGCTCTTACACTGCTTGCTGCCATTACTGTGATTGGCTCTTACACTGCTTGCTGCCATTACTGTGATTGGCTCTTACACTGCTTGCTGCCATTACTGTGATTGGCTCTTACACTGCTTGCTGCCATTACTGTGATTGGCTCTTACACTGCTTGCTGCCATTACTGTGATTGGCTCTTACACTGCTTGCTGCCATTACTGTGATTGGCTCTTACACTGCTTGCTGCCATTACTGTGATTGGCTCTTACACTGCTTGCTGCCATTACTGTGATTGGCTCTTACACTGCTTGCTGCCATTACTGTGATTGGCTCTTACACTGCTTGCTGCCATTACTGTGATTGGCTCTTACACTGCTTGCTGCCATTACTGTGATTGGCTCTTACACTGCTTGCTGCCATTACTGTGATTGGCTCTTACACTGCTTGCTGCCATTACTGTGATTGGCTCTTACACTGCTTGCTGCCATTACTGTGATTGGCTCTTACACTGCTTGCTGCCATTACTGTGATTGGCTCTTACACTGCTTGCTGCCATTACTGTGATTGGCTCTTACACTGCTTGCTGCCATTACTGTGATTGGCTCTTACACTGCTTGCTGCCATTACTGTGATTGGCTCTTACACTGCTTGCTGCCATTACTGTGATTGGCTCTTACACTGCTTGCTGCCATTACTGTGATTGGCTCTTACACTGCTTGCTGCCATTACTGTGATTGGCTCTTACACTGCTTGCTGCCATTACTGTGATTGGCTCTTACACTGCTTGCTGCCATTACTGTGATTGGCTCTTACACTGCTTGCTGCCATTACTGTGATTGGCTCTTACACTGCTTGCTGCCATTACTGTGATTGGCTCTTACACTGCTTGCTGCCATTACTGTGATTGGCTCTTACACTGCTTGCTGCCATTACTGTGATTGGCTCTTACACTGCTTGCTGCCATTACTGTGATTGGCTCTTACACTGCTTGCTGCCATTACTGTGATTGGCTCTTACACTGCTTGCTGCCATTACTGTGATTGGCTCTTACACTGCTTGCTGCCATTACTGTGATTGGCTCTTACACTGCTTGCTGCCATTACTGTGATTGGCTCTTACACTGCTTGCTGCCATTACTGTGATTGGCTCTTACACTGCTTGCTGCCATTACTGTGATTGGCTCTTACACTGCTTGCTGCCATTACTGTGATTGGCTCTTACACTGCTTGCTGCCATTACTGTGATTGGCTCTTACACTGCTTGCTGCCATTACTGTGATTGGCTCTTACACTGCTTGCTGCCATTACTGTGATTGGCTCTTACACTGCTTGCTGCCATTACTGTGATTGGCTCTTACACTGCTTGCTGCCATTACTGTGATTGGCTCTTACACTGCTTGCTGCCATTACTGTGATTGGCTCTTACACTGCTTGCTGCCATTACTGTGATTGGCTCTTACACTGCTTGCTGCCATTACTGTGATTGGCTCTTACACTGCTTGCTGCCATTACTGTGATTGGCTCTTACACTGCTTGCTGCCATTACTGTGATTGGCTCTTACACTGCTTGCTGCCATTACTGTGATTGGCTCTTACACTGCTTGCTGCCATTACTGTGATTGGCTCTTACACTGCTTGCTGCCATTACTGTGATTGGCTCTTACACTGCTTGCTGCCATTACTGTGATTGGCTCTTACACTGCTTGCTGCCATTACTGTGATTGGCTCTTACACTGCTTGCTGCCATTACTGTGATTGGCTCTTACACTGCTTGCTGCCATTACTGTGATTGGCTCTTACACTGCTTGCTGCCATTACTGTGATTGGCTCTTACACTGCTTGCTGCCATTACTGTGATTGGCTCTTACACTGCTTGCTGCCATTACTGTGATTGGCTCTTACACTGCTTGCTGCCATTACTGTGATTGGCTCTTACACTGCTTGCTGCCATTACTGTGATTGGCTCTTACACTGCTTGCTGCCATTACTGTGATTGGCTCTTACACTGCTTGCTGCCATTACTGTGATTGGCTCTTACACTGCTTGCTGCCATTACTGTGATTGGCTCTTACACTGCTTGCTGCCATTACTGTGATTGGCTCTTACACTGCTTGCTGCCATTACTGTGATTGGCTCTTACACTGCTTGCTGCCATTACTGTGATTGGCTCTTACACTGCTTGCTGCCATTACTGTGATTGGCTCTTACACTGCTTGCTGCCATTACTGTGATTGGCTCTTACACTGCTTGCTGCCATTACTGTGATTGGCTCTTACACTGCTTGCTGCCATTACTGTGATTGGCTCTTACACTGCTTGCTGCCATTACTGTGATTGGCTCTTACACTGCTTGCTGCCATTACTGTGATTGGCTCTTACACTGCTTGCTGCCATTACTGTGATTGGCTCTTACACTGCTTGCTGCCATTACTGTGATTGGCTCTTACACTGCTTGCTGCCATTACTGTGATTGGCTCTTACACTGCTTGCTGCCATTACTGTGATTGGCTCTTACACTGCTTGCTGCCATTACTGTGATTGGCTCTTACACTGCTTGCTGCCATTACTGTGATTGGCTCTTACACTGCTTGCTGCCATTACTGTGATTGGCTCTTACACTGCTTGCTGCCATTACTGTGATTGGCTCTTACACTGCTTGCTGCCATTACTGTGATTGGCTCTTACACTGCTTGCTGCCATTACTGTGATTGGCTCTTACACTGCTTGCTGCCATTACTGTGATTGGCTCTTACACTGCTTGCTGCCATTACTGTGATTGGCTCTTACACTGCTTGCTGCCATTACTGTGATTGGCTCTTACACTGCTTGCTGCCATTACTGTGATTGGCTCTTACACTGCTTGCTGCCATTACTGTGATTGGCTCTTACACTGCTTGCTGCCATTACTGTGATTGGCTCTTACACTGCTTGCTGCCATTACTGTGATTGGCTCTTACACTGCTTGCTGCCATTACTGTGATTGGCTCTTACACTGCTTGCTGCCATTACTGTGATTGGCTCTTACACTGCTTGCTGCCATTACTGTGATTGGCTCTTACACTGCTTGCTGCCATTACTGTGATTGGCTCTTACACTGCTTGCTGCCATTACTGTGATTGGCTCTTACACTGCTTGCTGCCATTACTGTGATTGGCTCTTACACTGCTTGCTGCCATTACTGTGATTGGCTCTTACACTGCTTGCTGCCATTACTGTGATTGGCTCTTACACTGCTTGCTGCCATTACTGTGATTGGCTCTTACACTGCTTGCTGCCATTACTGTGATTGGCTCTTACACTGCTTGCTGCCATTACTGTGATTGGCTCTTACACTGCTTGCTGCCATTACTGTGATTGGCTCTTACACTGCTTGCTGCCATTACTGTGATTGGCTCTTACACTGCTTGCTGCCATTACTGTGATTGGCTCTTACACTGCTTGCTGCCATTACTGTGATTGGCTCTTACACTGCTTGCTGCCATTACTGTGATTGGCTCTTACACTGCTTGCTGCCATTACTGTGATTGGCTCTTACACTGCTTGCTGCCATTACTGTGATTGGCTCTTACACTGCTTGCTGCCATTACTGTGATTGGCTCTTACACTGCTTGCTGCCATTACTGTGATTGGCTCTTACACTGCTTGCTGCCATTACTGTGATTGGCTCTTACACTGCTTGCTGCCATTACTGTGATTGGCTCTTACACTGCTTGCTGCCATTACTGTGATTGGCTCTTACACTGCTTGCTGCCATTACTGTGATTGGCTCTTACACTGCTTGCTGCCATTACTGTGATTGGCTCTTACACTGCTTGCTGCCATTACTGTGATTGGCTCTTACACTGCTTGCTGCCATTACTGTGATTGGCTCTTACACTGCTTGCTGCCATTACTGTGATTGGCTCTTACACTGCTTGCTGCCATTACTGTGATTGGCTCTTACACTGCTTGCTGCCATTACTGTGATTGGCTCTTACACTGCTTGCTGCCATTACTGTGATTGGCTCTTACACTGCTTGCTGCCATTACTGTGATTGGCTCTTACACTGCTTGCTGCCATTACTGTGATTGGCTCTTACACTGCTTGCTGCCATTACTGTGATTGGCTCTTACACTGCTTGCTGCCATTACTGTGATTGGCTCTTACACTGCTTGCTGCCATTACTGTGATTGGCTCTTACACTGCTTGCTGCCATTACTGTGATTGGCTCTTACACTGCTTGCTGCCATTACTGTGATTGGCTCTTACACTGCTTGCTGCCATTACTGTGATTGGCTCTTACACTGCTTGCTGCCATTACTGTGATTGGCTCTTACACTGCTTGCTGCCATTACTGTGATTGGCTCTTACACTGCTTGCTGCCATTACTGTGATTGGCTCTTACACTGCTTGCTGCCATTACTGTGATTGGCTCTTACACTGCTTGCTGCCATTACTGTGATTGGCTCTTACACTGCTTGCTGCCATTACTGTGATTGGCTCTTACACTGCTTGCTGCCATTACTGTGATTGGCTCTTACACTGCTTGCTGCCATTACTGTGATTGGCTCTTACACTGCTTGCTGCCATTACTGTGATTGGCTCTTACACTGCTTGCTGCCATTACTGTGATTGGCTCTTACACTGCTTGCTGCCATTACTGTGATTGGCTCTTACACTGCTTGCTGCCATTACTGTGATTGGCTCTTACACTGCTTGCTGCCATTACTGTGATTGGCTCTTACACTGCTTGCTGCCATTACTGTGATTGGCTCTTACACTGCTTGCTGCCATTACTGTGATTGGCTCTTACACTGCTTGCTGCCATTACTGTGATTGGCTCTTACACTGCTTGCTGCCATTACTGTGATTGGCTCTTACACTGCTTGCTGCCATTACTGTGATTGGCTCTTACACTGCTTGCTGCCATTACTGTGATTGGCTCTTACACTGCTTGCTGCCATTACTGTGATTGGCTCTTACACTGCTTGCTGCCATTACTGTGATTGGCTCTTACACTGCTTGCTGCCATTACTGTGATTGGCTCTTACACTGCTTGCTGCCATTACTGTGATTGGCTCTTACACTGCTTGCTGCCATTACTGTGATTGGCTCTTACACTGCTTGCTGCCATTACTGTGATTGGCTCTTACACTGCTTGCTGCCATTACTGTGATTGGCTCTTACACTGCTTGCTGCCATTACTGTGATTGGCTCTTACACTGCTTGCTGCCATTACTGTGATTGGCTCTTACACTGCTTGCTGCCATTACTGTGATTGGCTCTTACACTGCTTGCTGCCATTACTGTGATTGGCTCTTACACTGCTTGCTGCCATTACTGTGATTGGCTCTTACACTGCTTGCTGCCATTACTGTGATTGGCTCTTACACTGCTTGCTGCCATTACTGTGATTGGCTCTTACACTGCTTGCTGCCATTACTGTGATTGGCTCTTACACTGCTTGCTGCCATTACTGTGATTGGCTCTTACACTGCTTGCTGCCATTACTGTGATTGGCTCTTACACTGCTTGCTGCCATTACTGTGATTGGCTCTTACACTGCTTGCTGCCATTACTGTGATTGGCTCTTACACTGCTTGCTGCCATTACTGTGATTGGCTCTTACACTGCTTGCTGCCATTACTGTGATTGGCTCTTACACTGCTTGCTGCCATTACTGTGATTGGCTCTTACACTGCTTGCTGCCATTACTGTGATTGGCTCTTACACTGCTTGCTGCCATTACTGTGATTGGCTCTTACACTGCTTGCTGCCATTACTGTGATTGGCTCTTACACTGCTTGCTGCCATTACTGTGATTGGCTCTTACACTGCTTGCTGCCATTACTGTGATTGGCTCTTACACTGCTTGCTGCCATTACTGTGATTGGCTCTTACACTGCTTGCTGCCATTACTGTGATTGGCTCTTACACTGCTTGCTGCCATTACTGTGATTGGCTCTTACACTGCTTGCTGCCATTACTGTGATTGGCTCTTACACTGCTTGCTGCCATTACTGTGATTGGCTCTTACACTGCTTGCTGCCATTACTGTGATTGGCTCTTACACTGCTTGCTGCCATTACTGTGATTGGCTCTTACACTGCTTGCTGCCATTACTGTGATTGGCTCTTACACTGCTTGCTGCCATTACTGTGATTGGCTCTTACACTGCTTGCTGCCATTACTGTGATTGGCTCTTACACTGCTTGCTGCCATTACTGTGATTGGCTCTTACACTGCTTGCTGCCATTACTGTGATTGGCTCTTACACTGCTTGCTGCCATTACTGTGATTGGCTCTTACACTGCTTGCTGCCATTACTGTGATTGGCTCTTACACTGCTTGCTGCCATTACTGTGATTGGCTCTTACACTGCTTGCTGCCATTACTGTGATTGGCTCTTACACTGCTTGCTGCCATTACTGTGATTGGCTCTTACACTGCTTGCTGCCATTACTGTGATTGGCTCTTACACTGCTTGCTGCCATTACTGTGATTGGCTCTTACACTGCTTGCTGCCATTACTGTGATTGGCTCTTACACTGCTTGCTGCCATTACTGTGATTGGCTCTTACACTTCTTGCTGCCATTACTGTGATTGGCTCTTACACTGCTTGCTGCCATTACTGTGATTGGCTCTTACACTGCTTGCTGCCATTACTGTGATTGGCTCTTACACTGCTTGCTGCCATTACTGTGATTGGCTCTTACACTTCTGCTGCCATTACTGTGATTGGCTCTTACACTGCTTGCTGCCATTACTGTGATTGGCTCTTACACTGCTGCTGCCATTACTGTGATTGGCTCTTACACTGCTTGCTGCCATTACTGTGATTGGCTCTTACACTGCTTGCTGCCATTACTGTGATTGGCTCTTACACTGCTTGCTGCCATTACTGTGATTGGCTCTTACACTGCTTGCTGCCATTACTGTGATTGGCTCTTACACTGCTTGCTGCCATTACTGTGATTGGCTCTTACACTGCTTGCTGCCATTACTGTGATTGGCTCTTACACTGCTTGCTGCCATTACTGTGATTGGCTCTTACACTGCTTGCTGCCATTACTGTGATTGGCTCTTACACTGCTTGCTGCCATTACTGTGATTGGCTCTTACACTGCTTGCTGCCATTACTGTGATTGGCTCTTACACTGCTTGCTGCCATTACTGTGATTGGCTCTTACACTGCTTGCTGCCATTACTGTGATTGGCTCTTACACTGCTTGCTGCCATTACTGTGATTGGCTCTTACACTGCTTGCTGCCATTACTGTGATTGGCTCTTACACTGCTTGCTGCCATTACTGTGATTGGCTCTTACACTGCTTGCTGCCATTACTGTGATTGGCTCTTACACTGCTTGCTGCCATTACTGTGATTGGCTCTTACACTGCTTGCTGCCATTACTGTGATTGGCTCTTACACTGCTTGCTGCCATTACTGTGATTGGCTCTTACACTGCTTGCTGCCATTACTGTGATTGGCTCTTACACTGCTTGCTGCCATTACTGTGATTGGCTCTTACACTGCTTGCTGCCATTACTGTGATTGGCTCTTACACTGCTTGCTGCCATTACTGTGATTGGCTCTTACACTGCTTGCTGCCATTACTGTGATTGGCTCTTACACTGCTTGCTGCCATTACTGTGATTGGCTCTTACACTGCTTGCTGCCATTACTGTGATTGGCTCTTACACTGCTTGCTGCCATTACTGTGATTGGCTCTTACACTGCTTGCTGCCATTACTGTGATTGGCTCTTACACTGCTTGCTGCCATTACTGTGATTGGCTCTTACACTGCTTGCTGCCATTACTGTGATTGGCTCTTACACTGCTTGCTGCCATTACTGTGATTGGCTCTTACACTGCTTGCTGCCATTACTGTGATTGGCTCTTACACTGCTTGCTGCCATTACTGTGATTGGCTCTTACACTGCTTGCTGCCATTACTGTGATTGGCTCTTACACTGCTTGCTGCCATTACTGTGATTGGCTCTTACACTGCTTGCTGCCATTACTGTGATTGGCTCTTACACTGCTTGCTGCCATTACTGTGATTGGCTCTTACACTGCTTGCTGCCATTACTGTGATTGGCTCTTACACTGCTTGCTGCCATTACTGTGATTGGCTCTTACACTGCTTGCTGCCATTACTGTGATTGGCTCTTACACTGCTTGCTGCCATTACTGTGATTGGCTCTTACACTGCTTGCTGCCATTACTGTGATTGGCTCTTACACTGCTTGCTGCCATTACTGTGATTGGCTCTTACACTGCTTGCTGCCATTACTGTGATTGGCTCTTACACTGCTTGCTGCCATTACTGTGATTGGCTCTTACACTGCTTGCTGCCATTACTGTGATTGGCTCTTACACTGCTTGCTGCCATTACTGTGATTGGCTCTTACACTGCTTGCTGCCATTACTGTGATTGGCTCTTACACTGCTTGCTGCCATTACTGTGATTGGCTCTTACACTGCTTGCTGCCATTACTGTGATTGGCTCTTACACTGCTTGCTGCCATTACTGTGATTGGCTCTTACACTGCTTGCTGCCATTACTGTGATTGGCTCTTACACTGCTTGCTGCCATTACTGTGATTGGCTCTTACACTGCTTGCTGCCATTACTGTGATTGGCTCTTACACTGCTTGCTGCCATTACTGTGATTGGCTCTTACACTGCTTGCTGCCATTACTGTGATTGGCTCTTACACTGCTTGCTGCCATTACTGTGATTGGCTCTTACACTGCTTGCTGCCATTACTGTGATTGGCTCTTACACTGCTTGCTGCCATTACTGTGATTGGCTCTTACACTGCTTGCTGCCATTACTGTGATTGGCTCTTACACTGCTTGCTGCCATTACTGTGATTGGCTCTTACACTGCTTGCTGCCATTACTGTGATTGGCTCTTACACTGCTTGCTGCCATTACTGTGATTGGCTCTTACACTGCTTGCTGCCATTACTGTGATTGGCTCTTACACTGCTTGCTGCCATTACTGTGATTGGCTCTTACACTGCTTGCTGCCATTACTGTGATTGGCTCTTACACTGCTTGCTGCCATTACTGTGATTGGCTCTTACACTGCTTGCTGCCATTACTGTGATTGGCTCTTACACTGCTTGCTGCCATTACTGTGATTGGCTCTTACACTGCTTGCTGCCATTACTGTGATTGGCTCTTACACTGCTTGCTGCCATTACTGTGATTGGCTCTTACACTGCTTGCTGCCATTACTGTGATTGGCTCTTACACTGCTTGCTGCCATTACTGTGATTGGCTCTTACACTGCTTGCTGCCATTACTGTGATTGGCTCTTACACTGCTTGCTGCCATTACTGTGATTGGCTCTTACACTGCTTGCTGCCATTACTGTGATTGGCTCTTACACTGCTTGCTGCCATTACTGTGATTGGCTCTTACACTGCTTGCTGCCATTACTGTGATTGGCTCTTACACTGCTTGCTGCCATTACTGTGATTGGCTCTTACACTGCTTGCTGCCATTACTGTGATTGGCTCTTACACTGCTTGCTGCCATTACTGTGATTGGCTCTTACACTGCTTGCTGCCATTACTGTGATTGGCTCTTACACTGCTTGCTGCCATTACTGTGATTGGCTCTTACACTGCTGCTGCCATTACTGTGATTGGCTCTTACACTGCTTGCTGCCATTACTGTGATTGGCTCTTACACTGCTTGCTGCCATTACTGTGATTGGCTCTTACACTGCTTGCTGCCATTACTGTGATTGGCTCTTACACTGCTTGCTGCCATTACTGTGATTGGCTCTTACACTGCTTGCTGCCATTACTGTGATTGGCTCTTACACTGCTTGCTGCCATTACTGTGATTGGCTCTTACACTGCTTGCTGCCATTACTGTGATTGGCTCTTACACTGCTTGCTGCCATTACTGTGATTGGCTCTTACACTGCTTGCTGCCATTACTGTGATTGGCTCTTACACTGCTTGCTGCCATTACTGTGATTGGCTCTTACACTGCTTGCTGCCATTACTGTGATTGGCTCTTACACTGCTTGCTGCCATTACTGTGATTGGCTCTTACACTGCTTGCTGCCATTACTGTGATTGGCTCTTACACTGCTTGCTGCCATTACTGTGATTGGCTCTTACACTGCTTGCTGCCATTACTGTGATTGGCTCTTACACTGCTTGCTGCCATTACTGTGATTGGCTCTTACACTGCTTGCTGCCATTACTGTGATTGGCTCTTACACTGCTTGCTGCCATTACTGTGATTGGCTCTTACACTGCTTGCTGCCATTACTGTGATTGGCTCTTACACTGCTTGCTGCCATTACTGTGATTGGCTCTTACACTGCTTGCTGCCATTACTGTGATTGGCTCTTACACTGCTTGCTGCCATTACTGTGATTGGCTCTTACACTGCTTGCTGCCATTACTGTGATTGGCTCTTACACTGCTTGCTGCCATTACTGTGATTGGCTCTTACACTGCTTGCTGCCATTACTGTGATTGGCTCTTACACTGCTTGCTGCCATTACTGTGATTGGCTCTTACACTGCTTGCTGCCATTACTGTGATTGGCTCTTACACTGCTTGCTGCCATTACTGTGATTGGCTCTTACACTGCTTGCTGCCATTACTGTGATTGGCTCTTACACTGCTTGCTGCCATTACTGTGATTGGCTCTTACACTGCTTGCTGCCATTACTGTGATTGGCTCTTACACTGCTTGCTGCCATTACTGTGATTGGCTCTTACACTGCTTGCTGCCATTACTGTGATTGGCTCTTACACTGCTTGCTGCCATTACTGTGATTGGCTCTTACACTGCTTGCTGCCATTACTGTGATTGGCTCTTACACTGCTTGCTGCCATTACTGTGATTGGCTCTTACACTGCTTGCTGCCATTACTGTGATTGGCTCTTACACTGCTTGCTGCCATTACTGTGATTGGCTCTTACACTGCTTGCTGCCATTACTGTGATTGGCTCTTACACTGCTTGCTGCCATTACTGTGATTGGCTCTTACACTGCTTGCTGCCATTACTGTGATTGGCTCTTACACTGCTTGCTGCCATTACTGTGATTGGCTCTTACACTGCTTGCTGCCATTACTGTGATTGGCTCTTACACTGCTTGCTGCCATTACTGTGATTGGCTCTTACACTGCTTGCTGCCATTACTGTGATTGGCTCTTACACTGCTTGCTGCCATTACTGTGATTGGCTCTTACACTGCTTGCTGCCATTACTGTGATTGGCTCTTACACTGCTTGCTGCCATTACTGTGATTGGCTCTTACACTGCTTGCTGCCATTACTGTGATTGGCTCTTACACTGCTTGCTGCCATTACTGTGATTGGCTCTTACACTGCTTGCTGCCATTACTGTGATTGGCTCTTACACTGCTTGCTGCCATTACTGTGATTGGCTCTTACACTGCTTGCTGCCATTACTGTGATTGGCTCTTACACTGCTTGCTGCCATTACTGTGATTGGCTCTTACACTGCTTGCTGCCATTACTGTGATTGGCTCTTACACTGCTTGCTGCCATTACTGTGATTGGCTCTTACACTGCTTGCTGCCATTACTGTGATTGGCTCTTACACTGCTTGCTGCCATTACTGTGATTGGCTCTTACACTGCTTGCTGCCATTACTGTGATTGGCTCTTACACTGCTTGCTGCCATTACTGTGATTGGCTCTTACACTGCTTGCTGCCATTACTGTGATTGGCTCTTACACTGCTTGCTGCCATTACTGTGATTGGCTCTTACACTGCTTGCTGCCATTACTGTGATTGGCTCTTACACTGCTTGCTGCCATTACTGTGATTGGCTCTTACACTGCTTGCTGCCATTACTGTGATTGGCTCTTACACTGCTTGCTGCCATTACTGTGATTGGCTCTTACACTGCTTGCTGCCATTACTGTGATTGGCTCTTACACTGCTTGCTGCCATTACTGTGATTGGCTCTTACACTGCTTGCTGCCATTACTGTGATTGGCTCTTACACTGCTTGCTGCCATTACTGTGATTGGCTCTTACACTGCTTGCTGCCATTACTGTGATTGGCTCTTACACTGCTTGCTGCCATTACTGTGATTGGCTCTTACACTGCTTGCTGCCATTACTGTGATTGGCTCTTACACTGCTTGCTGCCATTACTGTGATTGGCTCTTACACTGCTTGCTGCCATTACTGTGATTGGCTCTTACACTGCTTGCTGCCATTACTGTGATTGGCTCTTACACTGCTTGCTGCCATTACTGTGATTGGCTCTTACACTGCTTGCTGCCATTACTGTGATTGGCTCTTACACTGCTTGCTGCCATTACTGTGATTGGCTCTTACACTGCTTGCTGCCATTACTGTGATTGGCTCTTACACTGCTTGCTGCCATTACTGTGATTGGCTCTTACACTGCTTGCTGCCATTACTGTGATTGGCTCTTACACTGCTTGCTGCCATTACTGTGATTGGCTCTTACACTGCTTGCTGCCATTACTGTGATTGGCTCTTACACTGCTTGCTGCCATTACTGTGATTGGCTCTTACACTGCTTGCTGCCATTACTGTGATTGGCTCTTACACTGCTTGCTGCCATTACTGTGATTGGCTCTTACACTGCTTGCTGCCATTACTGTGATTGGCTCTTACACTGCTTGCTGCCATTACTGTGATTGGCTCTTACACTGCTTGCTGCCATTACTGTGATTGGCTCTTACACTGCTTGCTGCCATTACTGTGATTGGCTCTTACACTGCTTGCTGCCATTACTGTGATTGGCTCTTACACTGCTTGCTGCCATTACTGTGATTGGCTCTTACACTGCTTGCTGCCATTACTGTGATTGGCTCTTACACTGCTTGCTGCCATTACTGTGATTGGCTCTTACACTGCTTGCTGCCATTACTGTGATTGGCTCTTACACTGCTTGCTGCCATTACTGTGATTGGCTCTTACACTGCTTGCTGCCATTACTGTGATTGGCTCTTACACTGCTTGCTGCCATTACTGTGATTGGCTCTTACACTGCTTGCTGCCATTACTGTGATTGGCTCTTACACTGCTTGCTGCCATTACTGTGATTGGCTCTTACACTGCTTGCTGCCATTACTGTGATTGGCTCTTACACTGCTTGCTGCCATTACTGTGATTGGCTCTTATACTGCTGCTGCCATTACTGTGATTGGCTCTTACACTGCTTGCTGCCATTACTGTGATTGGCTATTACACTGCTTGCTGCCATTACTGTGATTGGCTCTTATACTGCTGCTGCCATTACTGTGATTGGCTATTACACTGCTTGCTGCCATTACTGTGATTGGCTCTTACACTGCTTGCTGCCATTACTGTGATTGGCTCTTACACTGCTTGCTGCCATTACTGTGATTGGCTCTCACACTGCTTGCTGCCATTACTGTGATTGGCTCTTACACTGCTTGCTGCCATTACTGTGATTGGCTCTTACACTGCTTGCTGCCATTACTGTGATTGGCTCTTACACTGCTTGCTGCCATTACTGTGATTGGCTCTTACACTGCTTGCTGCCATTACTGTGATTGGCTCTTACACTGCTTGCTGCCATTACTGTGATTGGCTCTTACACTGCTTGCTGCCATTACTGTGATTGGCTCTTACACTGCTTGCTGCCATTACTGTGATTGGCTCTTACACTGCTTGCTGCCATTACTGTGATTGGCTCTTACACTGCTTGCTGCCATTACTGTGATTGGCTCTTACACTGCTTGCTGCCATTACTGTGATTGGCTCTTACACTGCTTGCTGCCATTACTGTGATTGGCTCTTACACTGCTTGCTGCCATTACTGTGATTGGCTCTTACACTGCTTGCTGCCATTACTGTGATTGGCTCTTACACTGCTTGCTGCCATTACTGTGATTGGCTCTTACACTGCTTGCTGCCATTACTGTGATTGGCTCTTACACTGCTTGCTGCCATTACTGTGATTGGCTCTTACACTGCTGCTGCCATTACTGTGATTGGCTCTTACACTGCTTGCTGCCATTACTGTGATTGGCTCTTACACTGCTTGCTGCCATTACTGTGATTGGCTCTTACACTGCTTGCTGCCATTACTGTGATTGGCTCTTACACTGCTTGCTGCCATTACTGTGATTGGCTCTTACACTGCTTGCTGCCATTACTGTGATTGGCTCTTACACTGCTTGCTGCCATTACTGTGATTGGCTCTTACACTGCTTGCTGCCATTACTGTGATTGGCTCTTACACTGCTTGCTGCCATTACTGTGATTGGCTCTTACACTGCTTGCTGCCATTACTGTGATTGGCTCTTACACTGCTTGCTGCCATTACTGTGATTGGCTCTTACACTGCTTGCTGCCATTACTGTGATTGGCTCTTACACTGCTTGCTGCCATTACTGTGATTGGCTCTTACACTGCTGCTGCCATTACTGTGATTGGCTCTTACACTGCTTGCTGCCATTACTGTGATTGGCTCTTACACTGCTTGCTGCCATTACTGTGATTGGCTCTTACACTGCTTGCTGCCATTACTGTGATTGGCTCTTACACTGCTTGCTGCCATTACTGTGATTGGCTCTTACACTGCTTGCTGCCATTACTGTGATTGGCTCTTACACTGCTTGCTGCCATTACTGTGATTGGCTCTTACACTGCTTGCTGCCATTACTGTGATTGGCTCTTACACTGCTTGCTGCCATTACTGTGATTGGCTCTTACACTGCTTGCTGCCATTACTGTGATTGGCTCTTACACTGCTTGCTGCCATTACTGTGATTGGCTCTTACACTGCTTGCTGCCATTACTGTGATTGGCTCTTACACTGCTTGCTGCCATTACTGTGATTGGCTCTTACACTGCTTGCTGCCATTACTGTGATTGGCTCTTACACTGCTTGCTGCCATTACTGTGATTGGCTCTTACACTGCTTGCTGCCATTACTGTGATTGGCTCTTACACTGCTTGCTGCCATTACTGTGATTGGCTCTTACACTGCTTGCTGCCATTACTGTGATTGGCTCTTACACTGCTTGCTGCCATTACTGTGATTGGCTCTTACACTGCTTGCTGCCATTACTGTGATTGGCTCTTACACTGCTTGCTGCCATTACTGTGATTGGCTCTTACACTGCTTGCTGCCATTACTGTGATTGGCTCTTACACTGCTTGCTGCCATTACTGTGATTGGCTCTTACACTGCTTGCTGCCATTACTGTGATTGGCTCTTACACTGCTTGCTGCCATTACTGTGATTGGCTCTTACACTGCTTGCTGCCATTACTGTGATTGGCTCTTACACTGCTTGCTGCCATTACTGTGATTGGCTCTTACACTGCTTGCTGCCATTACTGTGATTGGCTCTTACACTGCTTGCTGCCATTACTGTGATTGGCTCTTACACTGCTTGCTGCCATTACTGTGATTGGCTCTTACACTGCTTGCTGCCATTACTGTGATTGGCTCTTACACTGCTTGCTGCCATTACTGTGATTGGCTCTTACACTGCTTGCTGCCATTACTGTGATTGGCTCTTACACTGCTTGCTGCCATTACTGTGATTGGCTCTTACACTGCTTGCTGCCATTACTGTGATTGGCTCTTACACTGCTTGCTGCCATTACTGTGATTGGCTCTTACACTGCTTGCTGCCATTACTGTGATTGGCTCTTACACTGCTTGCTGCCATTACTGTGATTGGCTCTTACACTGCTTGCTGCCATTACTGTGATTGGCTCTTACACTGCTTGCTGCCATTACTGTGATTGGCTCTTACACTGCTTGCTGCCATTACTGTGATTGGCTCTTACACTGCTTGCTGCCATTACTGTGATTGGCTCTTACACTGCTTGCTGCCATTACTGTGATTGGCTCTTACACTGCTTGCTGCCATTACTGTGATTGGCTCTTACACTGCTTGCTGCCATTACTGTGATTGGCTCTTACACTGCTTGCTGCCATTACTGTGATTGGCTCTTACACTGCTTGCTGCCATTACTGTGATTGGCTCTTACACTGCTTGCTGCCATTACTGTGATTGGCTCTTACACTGCTTGCTGCCATTACTGTGATTGGCTCTTACACTGCTTGCTGCCATTACTGTGATTGGCTCTTACACTGCTTGCTGCCATTACTGTGATTGGCTCTTACACTGCTTGCTGCCATTACTGTGATTGGCTCTTACACTGCTTGCTGCCATTACTGTGATTGGCTCTTACACTGCTTGCTGCCATTACTGTGATTGGCTCTTACACTGCTTGCTGCCATTACTGTGATTGGCTCTTACACTGCTTGCTGCCATTACTGTGATTGGCTCTTACACTGCTTGCTGCCATTACTGTGATTGGCTCTTACACTGCTGCTGCCATTACTGTGATTGGCTCTTACACTGCTTGCTGCCATTACTGTGATTGGCTCTTACACTGCTTGCTGCCATTACTGTGATTGGCTCTTACACTGCTTGCTGCCATTACTGTGATTGGCTCTTACACTGCTTGCTGCCATTACTGTGATTGGCTCTTACACTGCTTGCTGCCATTACTGTGATTGGCTCTTACACTGCTTGCTGCCATTACTGTGATTGGCTCTTACACTGCTTGCTGCCATTACTGTGATTGGCTCTTACACTGCTTGCTGCCATTACTGTGATTGGCTCTTACACTGCTTGCTGCCATTACTGTGATTGGCTCTTACACTGCTTGCTGCCATTACTGTGATTGGCTCTTACACTGCTTGCTGCCATTACTGTGATTGGCTCTTACACTGCTTGCTGCCATTACTGTGATTGGCTCTTACACTGCTTGCTGCCATTACTGTGATTGGCTCTTACACTGCTTGCTGCCATTACTGTGATTGGCTCTTACACTGCTTGCTGCCATTACTGTGATTGGCTCTTACACTGCTGCTGCCATTACTGTGATTGGCTCTTACACTGCTTGCTGCCATTACTGTGATTGGCTCTTACACTGCTTGCTGCCATTACTGTGATTGGCTCTTACACTGCTTGCTGCCATTACTGTGATTGGCTCTTACACTGCTGCTGCCATTACTGTGATTGGCTCTTACACTGCTTGCTGCCATTACTGTGATTGGCTCTTACACTGCTTGCTGCCATTACTGTGATTGGCTCTTACACTGCTTGCTGCCATTACTGTGATTGGCTCTTACACTGCTTGCTGCCATTACTGTGATTGGCTCTTACACTGCTTGCTGCCATTACTGTGATTGGCTCTTACACTGCTTGCTGCCATTACTGTGATTGGCTCTTACACTGCTTGCTGCCATTACTGTGATTGGCTCTTACACTGCTTGCTGCCATTACTGTGATTGGCTCTTACACTGCTTGCTGCCATTACTGTGATTGGCTCTTACACTGCTTGCTGCCATTACTGTGATTGGCTCTTACACTGCTTGCTGCCATTACTGTGATTGGCTCTTACACTGCTTGCTGCCATTACTGTGATTGGCTCTTACACTGCTTGCTGCCATTACTGTGATTGGCTCTTACACTGCTTGCTGCCATTACTGTGATTGGCTCTTACACTGCTTGCTGCCATTACTGTGATTGGCTCTTACACTGCTTGCTGCCATTACTGTGATTGGCTCTTACACTGCTTGCTGCCATTACTGTGATTGGCTCTTACACTGCTTGCTGCCATTACTGTGATTGGCTCTTACACTGCTTGCTGCCATTACTGTGATTGGCTCTTACACTGCTTGCTGCCATTACTGTGATTGGCTCTTACACTGCTTGCTGCCATTACTGTGATTGGCTCTTACACTGCTTGCTGCCATTACTGTGATTGGCTCTTACACTGCTTGCTGCCATTACTGTGATTGGCTCTTACACTGCTTGCTGCCATTACTGTGATTGGCTCTTACACTGCTTGCTGCCATTACTGTGATTGGCTCTTACACTGCTTGCTGCCATTACTGTGATTGGCTCTTACACTGCTTGCTGCCATTACTGTGATTGGCTCTTACACTGCTTGCTGCCATTACTGTGATTGGCTCTTACACTGCTTGCTGCCATTACTGTGATTGGCTCTTACACTGCTTGCTGCCATTACTGTGATTGGCTCTTACACTGCTTGCTGCCATTACTGTGATTGGCTCTTACACTGCTTGCTGCCATTACTGTGATTGGCTCTTACACTGCTTGCTGCCATTACTGTGATTGGCTCTTACACTGCTTGCTGCCATTACTGTGATTGGCTCTTACACTGCTTGCTGCCATTACTGTGATTGGCTCTTACACTGCTTGCTGCCATTACTGTGATTGGCTCTTACACTGCTTGCTGCCATTACTGTGATTGGCTCTTACACTGCTTGCTGCCATTACTGTGATTGGCTCTTACACTGCTTGCTGCCATTACTGTGATTGGCTCTTACACTGCTTGCTGCCATTACTGTGATTGGCTCTTACACTGCTTGCTGCCATTACTGTGATTGGCTCTTACACTGCTTGCTGCCATTACTGTGATTGGCTCTTACACTGCTTGCTGCCATTACTGTGATTGGCTCTTACACTGCTTGCTGCCATTACTGTGATTGGCTCTTACACTGCTTGCTGCCATTACTGTGATTGGCTCTTACACTGCTTGCTGCCATTACTGTGATTGGCTCTTACACTGCTTGCTGCCATTACTGTGATTGGCTCTTACACTGCTTGCTGCCATTACTGTGATTGGCTCTTACACTGCTTGCTGCCATTACTGTGATTGGCTCTTACACTGCTTGCTGCCATTACTGTGATTGGCTCTTACACTGCTTGCTGCCATTACTGTGATTGGCTCTTACACTGCCTGCTGCCATTACTGTGATTGGCTCTTACACTGCTTGCTGCCATTACTGTGATTGGCTCTTACACTGCTTGCTGCCATTACTGTGATTGGCTCTTACACTGCTTGCTGCCATTACTGTGATTGGCTCTTACACTGCTTGCTGCCATTACTGTGATTGGCTCTTACACTGCTTGCTGCCATTACTGTGATTGGCTCTTACACTGCTTGCTGCCATTACTGTGATTGGCTCTTACACTGCTTGCTGCCATTACTGTGATTGGCTCTTACACTGCTTGCTGCCATTACTGTGATTGGCTCTTACACTGCTTGCTGCCATTACTGTGATTGGCTCTTACACTGCTTGCTGCCATTACTGTGATTGGCTCTTACACTGCTTGCTGCCATTACTGTGATTGGCTCTTACACTGCTTGCTGCCATTACTGTGATTGGCTCTTACACTGCCTGCCATTACTGTGATTGGCTCTTACACTGCTTGCTGCCATTACTGTGATTGGCTCTTACACTGCTTGCTGCCATTACTGTGATTGGCTCTTACACTGCTTGCTGCCATTACTGTGATTGGCTCTTACACTGCTTGCTGCCATTACTGTGATTGGCTCTTACACTGCTTGCTGCCATTACTGTGATTGGCTCTTACACTGCTTGCTGCCATTACTGTGATTGGCTCTTACACTGCTTGCTGCCATTACTGTGATTGGCTCTTACACTGCTTGCTGCCATTACTGTGATTGGCTCTTACACTGCTTGCTGCCATTACTGTGATTGGCTCTTACACTGCTTGCTGCCATTACTGTGATTGGCTCTTACACTGCTTGCTGCCATTACTGTGATTGGCTCTTACACTGCTTGCTGCCATTACTGTGATTGGCTCTTACACTGCTTGCTGCCATTACTGTGATTGGCTCTTACACTGCTTGCTGCCATTACTGTGATTGGCTCTTACACTGCTTGCTGCCATTACTGTGATTGGCTCTTACACTGCTTGCTGCCATTACTGTGATTGGCTCTTACACTGCTTGCTGCCATTACTGTGATTGGCTCTTACACTGCTTGCTGCCATTACTGTGATTGGCTCTTACACTGCTTGCTGCCATTACTGTGATTGGCTCTTACACTGCTGCTGCCATTACTGTGATTGGCTCTTACACTGCTTGCTGCCATTACTGTGATTGGCTCTTACACTGCTTGCTGCCATTACTGTGATTGGCTCTTACACTGCTTGCTGCCATTACTGTGATTGGCTCTTACACTGCTTGCTGCCATTACTGTGATTGGCTCTTACACTGCTTGCTGCCATTACTGTGATTGGCTCTTACACTGCTTGCTGCCATTACTGTGATTGGCTCTTACACTGCTTGCTGCCATTACTGTGATTGGCTCTTACACTGCTTGCTGCCATTACTGTGATTGGCTCTTACACTGCTTGCTGCCATTACTGTGATTGGCTCTTACACTGCTTGCTGCCATTACTGTGATTGGCTCTTACACTGCTTGCTGCCATTACTGTGATTGGCTCTTACACTGCTTGCTGCCATTACTGTGATTGGCTCTTACACTGCTTGCTGCCATTACTGTGATTGGCTCTTACACTGCTTGCTGCCATTACTGTGATTGGCTCTTACACTGCTTGCTGCCATTACTGTGATTGGCTCTTACACTGCTTGCTGCCATTACTGTGATTGGCTCTTACACTGCTTGCTGCCATTACTGTGATTGGCTCTTACACTGCTTGCTGCCATTACTGTGATTGGCTCTTACACTGCTTGCTGCCATTACTGTGATTGGCTCTTACACTGCTTGCTGCCATTACTGTGATTGGCTCTTACACTGCTTGCTGCCATTACTGTGATTGGCTCTTACACTGCTTGCTGCCATTACTGTGATTGGCTCTTACACTGCTTGCTGCCATTACTGTGATTGGCTCTTACACTGCTTGCTGCCATTACTGTGATTGGCTCTTACACTGCTTGCTGCCATTACTGTGATTGGCTCTTACACTGCTTGCTGCCATTACTGTGATTGGCTCTTACACTGCTTGCTGCCATTACTGTGATTGGCTCTTACACTGCTTGCTGCCATTACTGTGATTGGCTCTTACACTGCTTGCTGCCATTACTGTGATTGGCTCTTACACTGCTTGCTGCCATTACTGTGATTGGCTCTTACACTGCTTGCTGCCATTACTGTGATTGGCTCTTACACTGCTTGCTGCCATTACTGTGATTGGCTCTTACACTGCTTGCTGCCATTACTGTGATTGGCTCTTACACTGCTTGCTGCCATTACTGTGATTGGCTCTTACACTGCTTGCTGCCATTACTGTGATTGGCTCTTACACTGCTGCTGCCATTACTGTGATTGGCTCTTACACTGCTTGCTGCCATTACTGTGATTGGCTCTTACACTGCTTGCTGCCATTACTGTGATTGGCTCTTACACTGCTTGCTGCCATTACTGTGATTGGCTCTTACACTGCTTGCTGCCATTACTGTGATTGGCTCTTACACTGCTTGCTGCCATTACTGTGATTGGCTCTTACACTGCTTGCTGCCATTACTGTGATTGGCTCTTACACTGCTTGCTGCCATTACTGTGATTGGCTCTTACACTGCTTGCTGCCATTACTGTGATTGGCTCTTACACTGCTTGCTGCCATTACTGTGATTGGCTCTTACACTGCTTGCTGCCATTACTGTGATTGGCTCTTACACTGCTTGCTGCCATTACTGTGATTGGCTCTTACACTGCTGCTGCCATTACTGTGATTGGCTCTTACACTGCTTGCTGCCATTACTGTGATTGGCTCTTACACTGCTTGCTGCCATTACTGTGATTGGCTCTTACACTGCTTGCTGCCATTACTGTGATTGGCTCTTACACTGCTTGCTGCCATTACTGTGATTGGCTCTTACACTGCTTGCTGCCATTACTGTGATTGGCTCTTACACTGCTTGCTGCCATTACTGTGATTGGCTCTTACACTGCTTGCTGCCATTACTGTGATTGGCTCTTACACTGCTTGCTGCCATTACTGTGATTGGCTCTTACACTGCTTGCTGCCATTACTGTGATTGGCTCTTACACTGCTTGCTGCCATTACTGTGATTGGCTCTTACACTGCTGCTGCCATTACTGTGATTGGCTCTTACACTGCTTGCTGCCATTACTGTGATTGGCTCTTACACTGCTTGCTGCCATTACTGTGATTGGCTCTTACACTGCTTGCTGCCATTACTGTGATTGGCTCTTACACTGCTTGCTGCCATTACTGTGATTGGCTCTTACACTGCTTGCTGCCATTACTGTGATTGGCTCTTACACTGCTTGCTGCCATTACTGTGATTGGCTCTTACACTGCTTGCTGCCATTACTGTGATTGGCTCTTACACTGCTGCTGCCATTACTGTGATTGGCTCTTACACTGCTTGCTGCCATTACTGTGATTGGCTCTTACACTGCTTGCTGCCATTACTGTGATTGGCTCTTACACTGCTTGCTGCCATTACTGTGATTGGCTCTTACACTGCTTGCTGCCATTACTGTGATTGGCTCTTACACTGCTTGCTGCCATTACTGTGATTGGCTCTTACACTGCTTGCTGCCATTACTGTGATTGGCTCTTACACTGCTTGCTGCCATTACTGTGATTGGCTCTTACACTGCTTGCTGCCATTACTGTGATTGGCTCTTACACTGCTTGCTGCCATTACTGTGATTGGCTCTTACACTGCTTGCTGCCATTACTGTGATTGGCTCTTACACTGCTTGCTGCCATTACTGTGATTGGCTCTTACACTGCTTGCTGCCATTACTGTGATTGGCTCTTACACTGCTTGCTGCCATTACTGTGATTGGCTCTTACACTGCCTGCTGCCATTACTGTGATTGGCTCTTACACTGCTTGCTGCCATTACTGTGATTGGCTCTTACACTGCTTGCTGCCATTACTGTGATTGGCTCTTACACTGCTTGCTGCCATTACTGTGATTGGCTCTTACACTGCTTGCTGCCATTACTGTGATTGGCTCTTACACTGCTTGCTGCCATTACTGTGATTGGCTCTTACACTGCTTGCTGCCATTACTGTGATTGGCTCTTACACTGCTTGCTGCCATTACTGTGATTGGCTCTTACACTGCTTGCTGCCATTACTGTGATTGGCTCTTACACTGCTTGCTGCCATTACTGTGATTGGCTCTTACACTGCTTGCTGCCATTACTGTGATTGGCTCTTACACTGCTTGCTGCCATTACTGTGATTGGCTCTTACACTGCTTGCTGCCATTACTGTGATTGGCTCTTACACTGCTTGCTGCCATTACTGTGATTGGCTCTTACACTGCTTGCTGCCATTACTGTGATTGGCTCTTACACTGCTTGCTGCCATTACTGTGATTGGCTCTTACACTGCTTGCTGCCATTACTGTGATTGGCTCTTACACTGCTTGCTGCCATTACTGTGATTGGCTCTTACACTGCTTGCTGCCATTACTGTGATTGGCTCTTACACTGCTTGCTGCCATTACTGTGATTGGCTCTTACACTGCTTGCTGCCATTACTGTGATTGGCTCTTACACTGCTTGCTGCCATTACTGTGATTGGCTCTTACACTGCTTGCTGCCATTACTGTGATTGGCTCTTACACTGCTTGCTGCCATTACTGTGATTGGCTCTTACACTGCTTGCTGCCATTACTGTGATTGGCTCTTACACTGCTTGCTGCCATTACTGTGATTGGCTCTTACACTGCTTGCTGCCATTACTGTGATTGGCTCTTACACTGCTTGCTGCCATTACTGTGATTGGCTCTTACACTGCTTGCTGCCATTACTGTGATTGGCTCTTACACTGCTTGCTGCCATTACTGTGATTGGCTCTTACACTGCTTGCTGCCATTACTGTGATTGGCTCTTACACTGCTTGCTGCCATTACTGTGATTGGCTCTTACACTGCTTGCTGCCATTACTGTGATTGGCTCTTACACTGCTTGCTGCCATTACTGTGATTGGCTCTTACACTGCTTGCTGCCATTACTGTGATTGGCTCTTACACTGCTTGCTGCCATTACTGTGATTGGCTCTTACACTGCTTGCTGCCATTACTGTGATTGGCTCTTACACTGCTTGCTGCCATTACTGTGATTGGCTCTTACACTGCTTGCTGCCATTACTGTGATTGGCTCTTACACTGCTGCTGCCATTACTGTGATTGGCTCTTACACTGCTTGCTGCCATTACTGTGATTGGCTCTTACACTGCTTGCTGCCATTACTGTGATTGGCTCTTACACTGCCTGCTGCCATTACTGTGATTGGCTCTTACACTGCTTGCTGCCATTACTGTGATTGGCTCTTACACTGCTTGCTGCCATTACTGTGATTGGCTCTTACACTGCTTGCTGCCATTACTGTGATTGGCTCTTACACTGCTTGCTGCCATTACTGTGATTGGCTCTTACACTGCTTGCTGCCATTACTGTGATTGGCTCTTACACTGCTTGCTGCCATTACTGTGATTGGCTCTTACACTGCTTGCTGCCATTACTGTGATTGGCTCTTACACTGCTTGCTGCCATTACTGTGATTGGCTCTTACACTGCTTGCTGCCATTACTGTGATTGGCTCTTACACTGCTTGCTGCCATTACTGTGATTGGCTCTTACACTGCTTGCTGCCATTACTGTGATTGGCTCTTACACTGCTTGCTGCCATTACTGTGATTGGCTCTTACACTGCTTGCTGCCATTACTGTGATTGGCTCTTACACTGCTTGCTGCCATTACTGTGATTGGCTCTTACACTGCTTGCTGCCATTACTGTGATTGGCTCTTACACTGCTTGCTGCCATTACTGTGATTGGCTCTTACACTGCTTGCTGCCATTACTGTGATTGGCTCTTACACTGCTTGCTGCCATTACTGTGATTGGCTCTTACACTGCTTGCTGCCATTACTGTGATTGGCTCTTACACTGCTTGCTGCCATTACTGTGATTGGCTCTTACACTGCTTGCTGCCATTACTGTGATTGGCTCTTACACTGCTTGCTGCCATTACTGTGATTGGCTCTTACACTGCTTGCTGCCATTACTGTGATTGGCTCTTACACTGCTTGCTGCCATTACTGTGATTGGCTCTTACACTGCTTGCTGCCATTACTGTGATTGGCTCTTACACTGCTTGCTGCCATTACTGTGATTGGCTCTTACACTGCTTGCTGCCATTACTGTGATTGGCTCTTACACTGCTTGCTGCCATTACTGTGATTGGCTCTTACACTGCTTGCTGCCATTACTGTGATTGGCTCTTACACTGCTTGCTGCCATTACTGTGATTGGCTCTTACACTGCTTGCTGCCATTACTGTGATTGGCTCTTACACTGCTTGCTGCCATTACTGTGATTGGCTCTTACACTGCTTGCTGCCATTACTGTGATTGGCTCTTACACTGCTTGCTGCCATTACTGTGATTGGCTCTTACACTGCTTGCTGCCATTACTGTGATTGGCTCTTACACTGCTTGCTGCCATTACTGTGATTGGCTCTTACACTGCTTGCTGCCATTACTGTGATTGGCTCTTACACTGCTTGCTGCCATTACTGTGATTGGCTCTTACACTGCTTGCTGCCATTACTGTGATTGGCTCTTACACTGCTTGCTGCCATTACTGTGATTGGCTCTTACACTGCTTGCTGCCATTACTGTGATTGGCTCTTACACTGCTTGCTGCCATTACTGTGATTGGCTCTTACACTGCTTGCTGCCATTACTGTGATTGGCTCTTACACTGCTTGCTGCCATTACTGTGATTGGCTCTTACACTGCTTGCTGCCATTACTGTGATTGGCTCTTACACTGCTTGCTGCCATTACTGTGATTGGCTCTTACACTGCTTGCTGCCATTACTGTGATTGGCTCTTACACTGCTTGCTGCCATTACTGTGATTGGCTCTTACACTGCTTGCTGCCATTACTGTGATTGGCTCTTACACTGCTTGCTGCCATTACTGTGATTGGCTCTTACACTGCTTGCTGCCATTACTGTGATTGGCTCTTACACTGCTTGCTGCCATTACTGTGATTGGCTCTTACACTGCTTGCTGCCATTACTGTGATTGGCTCTTACACTGCTTGCTGCCATTACTGTGATTGGCTCTTACACTGCTTGCTGCCATTACTGTGATTGGCTCTTACACTGCTTGCTGCCATTACTGTGATTGGCTCTTACACTGCTTGCTGCCATTACTGTGATTGGCTCTTACACTGCTTGCTGCCATTACTGTGATTGGCTCTTACACTGCTTGCTGCCATTACTGTGATTGGCTCTTACACTGCTTGCTGCCATTACTGTGATTGGCTCTTACACTGCTTGCTGCCATTACTGTGATTGGCTCTTACACTGCTTGCTGCCATTACTGTGATTGGCTCTTACACTGCTTGCTGCCATTACTGTGATTGGCTCTTACACTGCTTGCTGCCATTACTGTGATTGGCTCTTACACTGCTTGCTGCCATTACTGTGATTGGCTCTTACACTGCCTGCTGCCATTACTGTGATTGGCTCTTACACTGCTTGCTGCCATTACTGTGATTGGCTCTTACACTGCTTGCTGCCATTACTGTGATTGGCTCTTACACTGCTTGCTGCCATTACTGTGATTGGCTCTTACACTGCTTGCTGCCATTACTGTGATTGGCTCTTACACTGCTTGCTGCCATTACTGTGATTGGCTCTTACACTGCTGCTGCTGCCATTACTGTGATTGGCTCTTACACTGCTTGCTGCCATTACTGTGATTGGCTCTTACACTGCTTGCTGCCATTACTGTGATTGGCTCTTACACTGCTTGCTGCCATTACTGTGATTGGCTCTTACACTGCTTGCTGCCATTACTGTGATTGGCTCTTACACTGCTTGCTGCCATTACTGTGATTGGCTCTTACACTGCTTGCTGCCATTACTGTGATTGGCTCTTACACTGCTTGCTGCCATTACTGTGATTGGCTCTTACACTGCTTGCTGCCATTACTGTGATTGGCTCTTACACTGCTTGCTGCCATTACTGTGATTGGCTCTTACACTGCTTGCTGCCATTACTGTGATTGGCTCTTACACTGCTTGCTGCCATTACTGTGATTGGCTCTTACACTGCTTGCTGCCATTACTGTGATTGGCTCTTACACTGCTTGCTGCCATTACTGTGATTGGCTCTTACACTGCTTGCTGCCATTACTGTGATTGGCTCTTACACTGCTTGCTGCCATTACTGTGATTGGCTCTTACACTGCTGCTGCCATTACTGTGATTGGCTCTTACACTGCCTGCTGCCATTACTGTGATTGGCTCTTACACTGCTTGCTGCCATTACTGTGATTGGCTCTTACACTGCTTGCTGCCATTACTGTGATTGGCTCTTACACTGCTTGCTGCCATTACTGTGATTGGCTCTTATACTGCTGCTGCCATTACTGTGATTGGCTCTTACACTGACTGCTGCCATTACTGTGATTGGCTCTTACACTGCTTGCTGCCATTACTGTGATTGGCTCTTACACTGCTTGCTGCCATTACTGTGATTGGCTCTTACACTGCTTGCTGCCATTACTGTGATTGGCTCTTACACTGCTTGCTGCCATTACTGTGATTGGCTCTTACACTGCTTGCTGCCATTACTGTGATTGGCTCTTACACTGCTTGCTGCCATTACTGTGATTGGCTCTTACACTGCTTGCTGCCATTACTGTGATTGGCTCTTACACTGCTTGCTGCCATTACTGTGATTGGCTCTTACACTGCTTGCTGCCATTACTGTGATTGGCTCTTACACTGCTTGCTGCCATTACTGTGATTGGCTCTTACACTGCTTGCTGCCATTACTGTGATTGGCTCTTACACTGCTTGCTGCCATTACTGTGATTGGCTCTTACACTGCTTGCTGCCATTACTGTGATTGGCTCTTACACTGCTTGCTGCCATTACTGTGATTGGCTCTTACACTGCTTGCTGCCATTACTGTGATTGGCTCTTACACTGCTTGCTGCCATTACTGTGATTGGCTCTTACACTGCTTGCTGCCATTACTGTGATTGGCTCTTACACTGCTTGCTGCCATTACTGTGATTGGCTCTTACACTGCTGCTGCCATTACTGTGATTGGCTCTTACACTGCTTGCTGCCATTACTGTGATTGGCTCTTACACTGCTTGCTGCCATTACTGTGATTGGCTCTTACACTGCTTGCTGCCATTACTGTGATTGGCTCTTACACTGCTTGCTGCCATTACTGTGATTGGCTCTTACACTGCTTGCTGCCATTACTGTGATTGGCTCTTACACTGCTTGCTGCCATTACTGTGATTGGCTCTTACACTGCCTGCTGCCATTACTGTGATTGGCTCTTACACTGCTTGCTGCCATTACTGTGATTGGCTCTTACACTGCTTGCTGCCATTACTGTGATTGGCTCTTACACTGCTGCTGCCATTACTGTGATTGGCTCTTACACTGCTTGCTGCCATTACTGTGATTGGCTCTTACACTGCTTGCTGCCATTACTGTGATTGGCTCTTACACTGCCTGCTGCCATTACTGTGATTGGCTCTTACACTGCTTGCTGCCATTACTGTGATTGGCTCTTACACTGCTTGCTGCCATTACTGTGATTGGCTCTTACACTGCTTGCTGCCATTACTGTGATTGGCTCTTACACTGCTTGCTGCCATTACTGTGATTGGCTCTTACACTGCTTGCTGCCATTACTGTGATTGGCTCTTACACTGCTGCTGCCATTACTGTGATTGGCTCTTACACTGCTTGCTGCCATTACTGTGATTGGCTCTTACACTGCTTGCTGCCATTACTGTGATTGGCTCTTACACTGCTTGCTGCCATTACTGTGATTGGCTCTTACACTGCTTGCTGCCATTACTGTGATTGGCTCTTACACTGCTTGCTGCCATTACTGTGATTGGCTCTTACACTGCTTGCTGCCATTACTGTGATTGGCTCTTACACTGCTTGCTGCAATTACTGTGATTGGCTCTTACACTGCTTGCTGCAATTACTGTGATTGGCTCTTACACTGCTTTGCTGCCATTACTGTGATTGGCTCTTACACTGCCTGCTGCCATTACTGTGATTGGCTCTTACACTGCTTGCTGCCATTACTGTGATTGGCTCTTATACTAGTTGCTGCCATTACTGTGATTGGCTCTTACACTGCTTGCTGCCATTACTGTGATTGGCTCTTACACTGCTTGCTGCCATTACTGTGATTGGCTCTTACACTGCTTGCTGCCATTACTGTGATTGGCTCTTGTACTACTTGCTGCCATTACTGTGATTGGCTCTTACACTGCTTGCTGCCATTACTGTGATTGGCTCTTACACTGCTTGCTGCCATTACTGTGATTGGCTCTTACACTGCTTGCTGCCATTACTGTGATTGGCTCTTACACTACTTGCTGCCATTACTGTGATTGGCTCTTACACTGGTTGCTGCCATTACTGTGATTGGCTCTTACACTGCTTGCTGCCATTACTGTGATTGGCTCTTACACTGCCTGCTGCCATTACTGTGATTGGCTCTTACACTGCTTGCTGCCATTACTGTGATTGGCTCTTACACTGCTTGCTGCCATTACTGTGATTGGCTCTTATACTGCTGCTGCCATGACTGTGATTGGCTCTTACACTGCTTGCTGCCATTACTGTGATTGGCTCTTACACTGCTTGCTGCCATTACTGTGATTGGCTCTTACACTGCCTGCTGCCATTACTGTGATTGGCTCTTACACTGCTTGCTGCCATTACTGTGATTGGCTCTTACACTGCTTGCTGCCATTACTGTGATTGGCTCTTACACTGCTGCTGCCATTACTGTGATTGGCTCTTACACTGCTTGCTGCCATTACTGTGATTGGCTCTTACACTGCTTGCTGCCATTACTGTGATTGGCTCTTACACTGCTTGCTGCCATTACTGTGATTGGCTCTTACACTGCTTGCTGCCATTACTGTGATTGGCTCTTACACTGCTTGCTGCCATTACTGTGATTGGCTCTTACACTGCTTGCTGCCATTACTGTGATTGGCTCTTACACTGCTTGCTGCCATTACTGTGATTGGCTCTTACACTGCTTGCTGCCATTACTGTGATTGGCTCTTACACTGCTTGCTGCCATTACTGTGATTGGCTCTTACACTGCTTGCTGCCATTACTGTGATTGGCTCTTACACTGCCTGCTGCCATTACTGTGATTGGCTCTTACACTGCCTGCTGCCATTACTGTGATTGGCTCTTACACTGCTTGCTGCCATTACTGTGATTGGCTCTTACACTGCTTGCTGCCATTACTGTGATTGGCTCTTACACTGCCTGCTGCCATTACTGTGATTGGCTCTTACACTGCTTGCTGCCATTACTGTGATTGGCTCTTACACTGCTTGCTGCCATTACTGTGATTGGCTCTTACACTGCCTGCTGCCATTACTGTGATTGGCTCTTACACTACTTGCTGCCATTACTGTGATTGGCTCTTACACTGCTTGCTGCCATTACTGTGATTGGCTCTTACACTGCTTGCTGCCATTACTGTGATTGGCTCTTACACTGCTTGCTGCCATTACTGTGATTGGCTCTTACACTGCTTGCTGCCATTACTGTGATTGGCTCTTACACTGCTTGCTGCCATTACTGTGATTGGCTCTTACACTGCTTGCTGCCATTACTGTGATTGGCTCTTACACTGCCTGCTGCCATTACTGTGATTGGCTCTTACACTGCTTGCTGCCATTACTGTGATTGGCTCTTACACTGCTTGCTGCCATTACTGTGATTGGCTCTTACACTGCTTGCTGCCATTACTGTGATTGGCTCTTACACTGCTTGCTGCCATTACTGTGATTGGCTCTTACACTACTTGCTGCCATTACTGTGATTGGCTCTTACACTGCTTGCTGCCATTACTGTGATTGGCTCTTACACTGCTTGCTGCCATTACTGTGATTGGCTCTTACACTGCCTGCTGCCATTACTGTGATTGGCTCTTACACTGCCTGCTGCCATTACTGTGATTGGCTCTTACACTGCTTGCTGCCATTACTGTGATTGGCTCTTACACTGCTTGCTGCCATTACTGTGATTGGCTCTTACACTGCTTGCTGCCATTACTGTGATTGGCTCTTACACTGCCTGCTGCCATTACTGTGATTGGCTCTTACACTGCTTGCTGCCATTACTGTGATTGGCTCTTACACTGCTTGCTGCCATTACTGTGATTGGCTCTTACACTGCTTGCTGCCATTACTGTGATTGGCTCTTACACTGCTTGCTGCCATTACTGTGATTGGCTCTTACACTGCTTGCTGCCATTACTGTGATTGGCTCTTACACTGCTTGCTGCCATTACTGTGATTGGCTCTTACACTGCTTGCTGCCATTACTGTGATTGGCTCTTGCACTGCTTGCTGCCATTACTGTGATTGGCTCTTACACTACTTGCTGCCATTACTGTGATTGGCTCTTATACTGCCTGCTGCCATTACTGTGATTGGCTCTTATACTGCTGCTGCCATTACTGTGATTGGCTCTTACACTGCTTGCTGCCATTACTGTGATTGGCTCTTACACTGCTTGCTGCCATTACTGTGATTGGCTCTTACACTTCTTGCTGCCATTACTGTGATTGGCTCTTACACTGCTTGCTGCCATTACTGTGATTGGCTCTTACACTGCTTGCTGCCATTACTGTGATTGGCTCTTACACTACTTGCTGCCATTACTGTGATTGGCTCTTACACTGCTTGCTGCCATTACTGTGATTGGCTCTTACACTGCTTGCTGCCATTACTGTGATTGGCTCTTACACTGCCTGCTGCCATTACTGTGATTGGCTCTTACATTACCTGCTGCCATTACTGTGATTGGCTCTTACACTGCCTGCTGCCATTACTGTGATTGGCTCTTACACTGCTTGCTGCCATTACTGTGATTGGCTCTTACACTGCTTGCTGCCATTACTGTGATTGGCTCTTACACTGCCTGCTGCCATTACTGTGATTGGCTCTTACACTGCTTGCTGCCATTACTGTGATTGGCTCTTACACTGCTTGCTGCCATTACTGTGATTGGCTCTTACACTGCTTGCTGCCATTACTGTGATTGGCTCTTACACTGCCTGCTGCCATTACTGTGATTGGCTCTTACACTGCTTGCTGCCATTACTGTGATTGGCTCTTATACTGCTGCTGCCATTACTGTGATTGGCTCTTACACTGCTTGCTGCCATTACTGTGATTGGCTCTTACACTACTTGCTGCCATTACTGTGATTGGCTCTTACACTGGTTGCTGCCATTACTGTGATTGGCTCTTACACTGCTTGCTGCCATTACTGTGATTGGCTCTTACACTGCCTGCTGCCATTACTGTGATTGGCTCTTACACTGCTTGCTGCCATTACTGTGATTGGCTCTTACACTGCTTGCTGCCATTACTGTGATTGGCTCTTACACTGCTTGCTGCCATTACTGTGATTGGCTCTTACACTGCCTGCTGCCATTACTGTGATTGGCTCTTACACTGCTTGCTGCCATTACTGTGATTGGCTCTTACACTGCTTGCTGCCATTACTGTGATTGGCTCTTACACTGCTTGCTGCCATTACTGTGATTGGCTCTTACACTGCTTGCTGCCATTACTGTGATTGGCTCTTACACTGCCTGCTGCCATTACTGTGATTGGCTCTTATACTGCTTGCTGCCATTACTGTGATTGGCTCTTACACTGTCTGCTGCCATTACTGTGATTGGCTCTTACACTGCTTGCTGCCATTACTGTGATTGGCTCTTACACTGCTTGCTGCCATTACTGTGATTGGCTCTTACACTGCCTGCTGCCATTACTGTGATTGGCTCTTACACTGCCTGCTGCCATTACTGTGATTGGCTCTTACACTGCCTGCTGCCATTACTGTGATTGGCTCTTACACTGCCTGCTGCCATTACTGTGATTGGCTCTTACACTGCCTGCTGCCATTACTGTGATTGGCTCTTACACTGCCTGCTGCCATTACTGTGATTGGCTCTTACACTGCTTGCTGCCATTACTGTGATTGGCTCTTACACTGCCTGCTGCCATTACTGTGATTGGCTCTTACACTGCTTGCTGCCATTACTGTGATTGGCTCTTACACTGCTTGCTGCCATTACTGTGATTGGCTCTTACACTGCTTGCTGCCATTACTGTGATTGGCTCTTACACTGCTTGCTGCCATTACTGTGATTGGCTCTTACACTGCTTGCTGCCATTACTGTGATTGGCTCTTACACTACTTGCTGCCATTACTGTGATTGGCTCTTACACTGCTTGCTGCCATTACTGTGATTGGCTCTTACACTGCCTGCTGCCATTACTGTGATTGGCTCTTACACTGCTTGCTGCCATTACTGTGATTGGCTCTTACACTGCTTGCTGCCATTACTGTGATTGGCTCATACACTGCTGCTGCCATGACTGTGATTGGCTCTTATACTGCTGCTGCCATTACTGTGATTGGCTCTTACACTGCTTGCTGCCATTACTGTGATTGGCTCTTACACTGCCTTGCTGCCATTACTGTGATTGGCTCTTACACTGCTTGCTGCCATTACTGTGATTGGCTCTTACACTGCTTGCTGCCATTACTGTGATTGGCTCTTACACTGCTTGCTGCCATTACTGTGATTGGCTCTTACACTGCTTGCTGCCATTACTGTGATTGGCTCTTACACTGCCTGCTGCCATTACTGTGATTGGCTCTTACACTGCTTGCTGCCATTACTGTGATTGGCTCTTACACTGCTTGCTGCCATTACTGTGATTGGCTCTTACACTGCCTGCTGCCATTACTGTGATTGGCTCTTACACTGCTTGCTGCCATTACTGTGATTGGCTCTTACACTGCCTGCTGCCATTACTGTGATTGGCTCTTACACTGCTTGCTGCCATTACTGTGATTGGCTCTTACACTGCTTGCTGCCATTACTGTGATTGGCTCTTACACTGCTTGCTGCCATTACTGTGATTGGCTCTTACACTGCTGCTGCCATTACTGTGATTGGCTCTTACACTGCTTGCTGCCATTACTGTGATTGGCTCTTACACTGCTTGCTGCCATTACTGTGATTGGCTCTTACACTGCTTGCTGCCATTACTGTGATTGGCTCTTACACTGCTTGCTGCCATTACTGTGATTGGCTCTTACACTTCTTGCTGCCATTACTGTGATTGGCTCTTACACTGCTTGCTGCCATTACTGTGATTGGCTCTTACACTGCTTGCTGCCATTACTGTGATTGGCTCTTACACTGCTTGCTGCCATTACTGTGATTGGCTCTTACACTGCCTGCTGCCATTACTGTGATTGGCTCTTACACTGCTTGCTGCCATTACTGTGATTGGCTCTTACACTGCTTGCTGCCATTACTGTGATTGGCTCTTACACTGCTTGCTGCCATTACTGTGATTGGCTCTTACACTGCCTGCTGCCATTACTGTGATTGGCTCTTACACTGCCTGCTGCCATTACTGTGATTGGCTCTTACACTGCTTGCTGCCATTACTGTGATTGGCTCTTACACTACTTGCTGCCATTACTGTGATTGGCTCTTACACTGCCTGCTGCCATTACTGTGATTGGCTCTTACACTGCCTGCTGCCATTACTGTGATTGGCTCTTACACTGCTTGCTGCCATTACTGTGATTGGCTCTTACACTGCTTGCTGCCATTACTGTGATTGGCTCTTACACTGCTTGCTGCCATTACTGTGATTGGCTCTTACACTGCTTGCTGCCATTACTGTGATTGGCTCTTATACTGCTTGCTGCCATTACTGTGATTGGCTCTTACACTGCTTGCTGCCATTACTGTGATTGGCTCTTACACTGCTTGCTGCCATTACTGTGATTGGCTCTTACACTGCTTGCTGCCATTACTGTGATTGGCTCTTACACTGCTTGCTGCCATTACTGTGATTGGCTCTTACACTGCTTGCTGCCATTACTGTGATTGGCTCTTACACTGCTTGCTGCCATTACTGTGATTGGCTCTTATACTGCTGCTGCCATTACTGTGATTGGCTCTTACACTGCCTGCTGCCATTACTGTGATTGGCTCTTACACTGCTTGCTGCCATTACTGTGATTGGCTCTTACACTGCTTGCTGCCATTACTGTGATTGGCTCTTACACTGCTTGCTGCCATTACTGTGATTGGCTCTTACACTGCTGCTGCCATTACTGTGATTGGCTCTTACACTGCTGCTGCCATTACTGTGATTGGCTCTTACACTGCTTGCTGCCATTACTGTGATTGGCTCTCATACTGCTTGCTGTCATTACTGTGATTGGCTCCTACACTCCTTGCTGCCATTACTGTGATTGGCTCTTACACTGCTTGCTGCCATTACTGTGATTGGCTCTTACACTGCCTTCTGCCATTACTGTGATTGGCACTTACACTGCTTGCTGCCATTACTGTGATTTGCTCTTACACTGCTTGCTGCCATTACTGTGATTGGCTCTTACACTGCTTGCTGCCATTACTGTGATTGGCTCTTACACTGCTTGCTGCCATTACTGTGATTGGCTCTTACACTGCTTGCTGCCATTACTGTGATTGGCTCTTACACTGCCTGCTGCCATTACTGTGATTGGCTCTTACACTGCTTGCTGCCATTACTGTGATTGGCTCTTACACTGCTTGCTGCCATTACTGTGATTGGCTCTTACACTGCTTGCTGCCATTACTGTGATTGGCTCTTATACTGCCTGCTGCCATTACTGTGATTGGCTCTTACACTGCTTGCTGCCATTACTGTGATTGGCTCTTACACTGCTTGCTGCCATTACTGTGATTGGCTCTTACACTGCTTGCTGCCATTACTGTGATTGGCTCTTACACTGACTGCTGCCATTACTGTGATTGGCTCTTACACTGCCTGCTGCCATTACTGTGATTGGCTCTTACACTGCTTGCTGCCATTACTGTGATTGGCTCTTACACTGCCTGCTGCCATTACTGTGATTGGCTCTTACACTGCTTGCTGCCATTACTGTGATTGGCTCTTACACTGCTTGCTGCCATTACTGTGATTGGCTCTTACACTGCTTGCTGCCATTACTGTGATTGGCTCTTATACTGCCTGCTGCCATTACTGTGATTGGCTCTTACACTGCTTGCTGCCATTACTGTGATTGGCTCTTACACTGCTTGCTGCCATTACTGTGATTGGCTCTTATACTGCTGCTGCCATTACTGTGATTGGCTCTTACACTGCCTGCTGCCATTACTGTGATTGGCTCTTACACTGCCTGCTGCCATTACTGTGATTGGCTCTTACACTGCCTGCTGCCATTACTGTGATTGGCTCTTACACTGCTTGCTGCCATTACTGTGATTGGCTCTTACACTGCTTGCTGCCATTACTGTGATTGGCTCTTACACTGCTTGCTGCCATTACTGTGATTGGCTCTTACACTGCCTGCTGCCATTACTGTGATTGGCTCTTACACTGCTTGCTGCCATTACTGTGATTGGCTCTTACACTGCCTGCTGCCATTACTGTGATTGGCTCTTACACTGCTTGCTGCCATTACTGTGATTGGCTCTTACACTGCTTGCTGCCATTACTGTGATTGGCTCTTACACTGCTTGCTGCCATTACTGTGATTGGCTCTTACACTGCTTGCTGCCATTACTGTGATTGGCTCTTACACTGCTTGCTGCCATTACTGTGATTGGCTCTTACACTGCTTGCTGCCATTACTGTGATTGGCTCTTACACTCTTGCTGCCATTACTGTGATTGGCTCTTACACTGCTTGCTGCCATTACTGTGATTGGCTCTTATACTGCTGCTGCCATTACTGTGATTGGCTCTTACACTGCCTGCTGCCATTACTGTGATTGGCTCTTACACTGCTTGCTGCCATTACTGTGATTGGCTCTTACACTGCTTGCTGCCATTACTGTGATTGGCTCTTATACTACTTTCTGCCATTACTGTGATTGGCTCTTACACTGCTTGCTGCCATTACTGTGATTGGCTCTTACTGCTTGCTGCCATTACTGTGATTGGCTCTTACACTACTTGCTGCCATTACTGTGATTGACTCTTACACTGCTTGCTGCCATTACTGTGATTGGCTCTTACACTGCTTGCTGCCATTACTGTGATTGGCTCTTACACTGCTTGCTGCCATTACTGTGATTGGCTCTTACACTGCTTGCTGCCATTACTGTGATTGGCTCTTACACTGCCTGCTGCCATTACTGTGATTGGCTCTTACACTGCCTGCTGCCATTACTGTGATTGGCTCTTACACTGCTTGCTGCCATTACTGTGATTGGCTCTTACACTGCTTGCTGCCATTACTGTGATTGGCTCTTATACCACCTGCTGCCATTACTGTGATTGGCTCTTACACTGCTTGCTGCCATTACTGTGATTGGCTCTTACACTGCTTGCTGCCATTACTGTGATTGGCTCTTACACTGCCTGCTGCCATTACTGTGATTGGCTCTTACACTGCTTGCTGCCATTACTGTGATTGGCTCTTACACTGCTTGCTGCCATTACTGTGATTGGCTCTTACACTGCTTGCTGCCATTACTGTGATTGGCTCTTACACTGCTTGCTGCCATTACTGTGATTGGCTCTTACACTGCTTGCTGCCATTACTGTGATTGGCTCTTACACTGCTTGCTGCCATTACTGTGATTGGCTCTTACACTACTTGCTGCCATTACTGTGATTGGCTCTTACACTGCTGCTGCCATTACTGTGATTGGCTCTTACACTGCTTGCTGCCATTACTGTGATTGGCTCTTACACTGCTTGCTGCCATTACTGTGATTGGCTCTTACACTGCCTGCTGCCATTACTGTGATTGGCTCTTATACTGCTTGCTGCCATTACTGTGATTGGCTCTTACACTGCTTGCTGCCATTACTGTGATTGGCTCTTACACTGCTTGCTGCCATTACTGTGATTGGCTCTTACACTGAATGCTGCCATTACTGTGATTGGCTCTTACACTGCCTGCTGCCATTACTGTGATTGGCTCTTACACTGCCTGCTGCCATTACTGTGATTGGCTCTTACACTGCTTGCTGCCATTACTGTGATTGGCTCTTACACTGCTTGCTGCCATTACTGTGATTGGCTCTTATACTGCCTGCTGCCATTACTGTGATTGGCTCTTACACTGCTTGCTGCCATTACTGTGATTGGCTCTTACACTGCTTGCTGCCATTACTGTGATTGGCTCTTACACTGCCTGCTGCCATTACTGTGATTGGCTCTTACACTGCTTGCTGCCATTACTGTGATTGGCTCTTATACTGCTTGCTGCCATTACTGTGATTGGCTCTTACACTGCCTGCTGCCATTACTGTGATTGGCTCTTATACTACCTGCTGCCATTACTGTGATTGGCTCTTACACTGCCTGCTGCCATTACTGTGATTGGCTCTTACTACTACTTGCTGCCTTACTGTGATTGGCTCTTACACATTCCTGCTGCCATTACTGTGATTGGCTCTTACACTGCCTGCTGCCATTACTGTGATTGGCTGTTACACTGCTTGCTGCCATTATGTGATTGGCTCTTACACTGCTTGCTGCCATTAATGTGATTGGCTCTTACTCTGCTTGCCTGCCATTACAGTGATTGGCTCTTACAATGCCTTCTGCCATTACTGTGATTGGCTCTTACACTGCTTGCTGCCCATTTCTATGATTGGCTCTTGCACTGTCTGCTGCCATTACTGTGATTGGCTCTTAAACTGCTTGCTGCCATTACTGTGATTGGCTCTTATACTACTTGCTGCCATTTAATGTGATTGGCTCTTACACTGCTTGCTGCAATTTCTATGATTGGCTCTTACACTGCTTGCTGCCATTACTGTGATTGGCTCTTACACTGCCTGCTGCCATTACTGTGATTGGCTCTTACACTGCTTGCTGCCATTACTGTGATTGGCTCTTATACTGCTTGCTGCCATTACTGTGATTGGCTCTTACACTGCTTGCTGCGATTAATGATGATTGGCTCTCTACACTGCCTGCTGCCCTTTACTGTGATTGGCTCTTATACTGCCGGGTGCCATTACTGTGATTGGCTGTTACACTGCTTGCTGCCATTACTGTGATTGGCTCTTACACTGCCTGCTGCCATTACTGTGATTGGCTCTTACTCTGCTTGCTGCCATTACTGTTGATTGGGTCTTACACTGCCTGCTGCCATTACTGTGATTGGCTCTAATATTACTTGCTGCCATTAATGTGATTGGCTCTTACACTGTCTGCTGCCATTACAATGTGATTGGCTCTTAAACTGCTTGCTGCCATTTCTATGATTGGCTCTTAAACTGCTTGCTGCCATTACTGTGATTGGCCTCTTACACTGCCTGCTGCAATTACTGTGATTGGCTCTACACTTCCTGCTGCCATTACTGTGATTGGCTCTTTTACTAGCTGCTGCCATTACTGTGATTGCTCTTACACTGCCTGCTGCCATTACTGTAATTGGCTCGTACACTGCCTGCTGCCCATTACTGTGATTGGCTATACACTGCCTGCTGCCATTACTGTGATTGGCTCTTACACTGCCTGCTGCAATTACTGTGATTGGCTCTTACACTGCCTGCTGCCATTACTGTGATTGGCTCTTACACTGCCTGCTGCAATTACTGTGATTGGCTCTTACACTGCTTGCTGCCATTACTGTGATTGGCTCTTACACTGCTTGCTGCAATTACTGTGATTGGCTCTTACACTGCTTGCTGCCATTACTGTGACTTGCTCTTACACTGCTTGCTGCCATTACTGTGATTGGCTCTTACACTGCCTGGTGCCATTACTGTGATTGGCTCTTACACTGCTTGCTGCCATTACTGTGATTGGCTCTTATACAACCTGGTGCCATTACTGTGATTGGCTCTTAAACTGCTTGCTGCCATTACTGTGATTGGCTCTTACACTGCTTGCTGCCATTTCTATGATTGGCTCTTACACTGTCTGCTGCCATTACTGTGATTGGCTCTTTTACTACCTGCTGCCTTTCCTGTGATTGGCTCTTACACTGCCTTCTGCCATTACTGTGGTTGGCTCTTACACTGCCTTCTGCCATTACTGTGGTTGGCTCTTACACTACTTGCTGCCATTACTGTGATTGGCTCTTATACTACTTGCTGCCATTAATGTGATTGGCTCTTACACTGCTTGCTGCAATTACTGTGATTGGCTCTTATACTACTTGCTGCCATTAATGTGATTGGCTCTTACACTGCCTGCAGCCAATAATGTGATTGGCTCTTATACTGCTTCCTGCCATTACTGTAATTGGCTCTTACTCTGCTTGCTGCCATTACTGTGATTGGCTCTTACACTGCCTGCTGCCATTACTGTGATTGGCTCTTACACTGCTTGCTGCCATTACTGTGATTGGCTCTTATACTGCCTGCTGCCATTACTGTGATTGGCTCTTACACTGCTTGCTGCCATTACTGTGATTGGCTCTTACACTGCTTGCTGCCATTAGTGTGATTGGCTCTTACACTGCTTGCTGCCATTACTGTGATTGGCTCTTACACTGACTGCTGCCATTACTGTGATTGGCTCTTACACTGCCTGCGGCCAGTACTGTGATTGGCTCTTACACTGCTTGCTGCCATTACTGTGATTGGCTCTTACACTGCTTGCTGCCATTACTGTGATTGGCTCTTACACTGCTTGCTGCCATTACTGTGATTGGCTGTTACACTTCTTGCAGTCATTACTGTGATTGGCTCTTACACTGCTTGCTGCCATTACTGTGATTGGCTCTTACACTGCATGCTGCCATTACTGTGATTGGCTCTTACACTGCTTTCTGCCATTACTGTGATTGGCTCTTATACTACCTGGTGCCATTACTGTGATTGGCTGTTACACTGCCTGCTGCCATTACTGTGATTGGCTCTTACACTGCTTGCTGCCATTATTGTGATTGGCTCTTACACTGACTGCTGCCATTACTGTGATTGGCTCTTACATTGCTTGCTGCCATTATTGTGATTGGCTCTTACACTGACTGCTGCCATTACTGTGATTGGCTCTTACACTGCTTGCTGCCATTACTGTGATTGGCTCTTACACTGCTTGCTGCCATTACTGTGATTGGCTTTATAGTACTTGTTGCCATTAATGTGATTGGCTCTTACACTGCCTGCTGCAATTACTGTGATTGGCTCTGACACTGCCTGCTGCCATTACTCAGATTGGCTCTTACACTGCTTGCTGCCAATACTGTGATTGGCTCTTATACTGCTTCCTGCCATTACTGTAATTGGCTCTTACTCTGCTTGCTGCCATTACTGTGATTGGCTCTTACACTGCTTGCTGCCAATACTGTGATTGGCTCTTATACTGCTTCCTGCCATTACTGTAATTGGCTCTTACTCTGCTTGCTGCCATTACTGTGATTGGCTCTTACACTGCTTGCTGCCAATACTGTGATTGGCTCTTATACTGCTTCCTGCCATTACTGTAATTGGCTCTTACTCTGCTTGCTGCCATTACTGTGATTGGCTCTTACACTGCTTGCTGCCATTACTGTGATTGGCTCTTACACTGCTTGCTGCCATTTCTATGATTGGCTCTTACACTGTCTGCTGCCATTACTGTGATTGGCTCTTTTACTACCTGCTGCCTTTCCTGTGATTGGCTCTTACGCTGCTTGCTGCCATTACTGTGATTGGCTCTTACACTGCTTGCTGCCATTACTGTGATTGGCTCTTACACTGCTTGTTGCCATTTCTATGATTGGCTCTTACACTGTCTGCTGCCATTACTGTGATTGGCTCTTTTACTACCTGCTGCCTTTCCTGTGATTGGCTCTTACGCTGCTTGCTGCCATTACTGTGATTGGCTCTTACACTGCTTGCTGCAATTACTGTGATTGGCTCTTACACTGCTTGCTGCCGTTACTGTGATTGGCTCTTACACTGCTTGCTGCCATTACTGTGATTGGCTCTTACACTGCCTTCTGCCATTACTGTGGTTGGCTCTTATACTGCTTGCTGCCATTACTGTGGTTGGCTCTTACACTGCTTTCTGCCTTTACTCTGATTGTCTCTTACACTGCTTGCTGCCATTACTGTGATTGGCTCTTACACTGCTTGCTGCAATTACTGTGATTGGTTCTTATACTACTTGCTGCCATTAATGTGATTGGCTCTTACACTGCCTGCTGCCACTACTGTGATTGGCTCTTATACTGCTTCCTGCCATTACTGTAATTGGCTCTTACTCTGCTTGCTGCCATTACTGTGATTGTCTCTTACACTGCTTGCTGCCATTACTGTGATTGGCTCTTATACTGCCTGCTGCCATTACTGTGATTGCCTCTTACACTTCTTGCTGCCATTACTGTGATTGGTTCTTACACTGCTTGCTGCAATTAGTGTGATTGGCTCTTACACTGCTTGCTGCCATTACTGTGATTGGCTCTTACACTGACTGCTGCCATTACTGTGATTGGCTCATATACTGCCTGATGCCATTACTGTGATTGGCTCTTACACTGCTTGCTGCCATTACTGTGATTGGCTCTTACACTGCCTGCTGCCATTACTGTGATTGGCTGTTACACTTCTTGCTGCCATTACTGTGATTGGCGCTTACACTGCTTGCTGCCATTACTGTGATTGTCTCTTACACTGCTTTCGGCCATTAATGTGATTGGCTCTTATACTACTTGCTGCCATTACTGTGATTGGCTCTTACACTGCTTGCTGCCATTACTGTGATTGGCTCTTACACTGCTTGTTGCCATTATTGTGATTGGCTCTTACACTTCTTGCTGCCATTACTGTGAATGGCTCTTACACTGCCTGCTGCCATTACTGTGATTGGCTCTTACATTGCCTGCTGCCATTATTGTGTTTGGCTCTTACACTGCCTGCTGCCATTACTGTGATCTGCTCTTACACTGCTTGCTGCCATTACTGTGATTGGCTGTTACACTGCTTGCTGCCATTACTGTGATTGGCTGTTACACTGCTTGCTGCATTACTGTGATTGGCTCTTACATTGCCTGCTGCCATTACTGTGATTGGCTGTTACACTGCTTGCTGCCATTACTGTGATTGGCTCTTACACTGCCTGCTGCCATTACTGTGATTGGCTCTTACATTGCTTGCTGCCATTACTGTGATTGGCTCTTACACTGCTTGCTGCCATTACTGTGATTGGCATGTTACACTGCTTGCTGCCATTACTGTGATTGGCTCTTATACTGCTTTCTGCCATTACTGTGATTGGCTCTTACACTTCTTTCTGCCATTACTGTGATTGGCTCTTACACTGCTTGCTGCCATTAATGTGATTGGCTCTTATACTCTCTGCTGGCATTACTGTGATTGGCTCTTACACTGCTTGCTGCCATTACTGTGATTGGCTCTTATACTGCCTTTTGCCATTACTGTGATTGGCCCTTACACTGCCTGCTGCCATTACTGTGATTGGCTCTTGCACTGCTTGCTGCCATTACTGTGATTGGCTCTTACACTGCTTGCTGCCATTACTGTGATTGGCTCTTACCCTGCTTGCTGCCATTACTGTGATTGGCTCCTACACTGCTTGCTGCCATTACTGTGATTGGCTCTTATACTGCTTGCTGCCATCACTGTGATTGGCTCTTACTATGCTTGCTGCCATTACTGTGATTGGCTCTTACACTGCATGCTGCCATTACTGTGATTGGCTGTTACACTGCTTGCTGCCATTATTGTGATTGGCTCTTACACTGCTTGCTGCCATTATTGTGATTGGCTCTTACACTGCTTGCTGCCATTACTGTGATTGGCTGTTACACTGCCTGATGCCATTACTGTGATTGGCTCTTTTACTGCCTGCTGCCATTACTGTGATTGGCTCTTACACTACTTGCTGCCTTAACTGTGATTGGCTCTTACACTGCTTTCTGCCATTACTGTGATTGGCTCTGATACCACCTGGTGCCATTACTGTGATTGGCTCTTACACTGCTTGCTGCCATTACTGTGATTGGCTCTTACACTGCTTGCTGCCATTATTGTGCTTGGCTCTTACACTGCCTGCTGCCATTACTGTGATTGGCTCTTACACTGCTTGCTGCCATCACTGTGATTGGCTCTTACTATGCTTGCTGCCATTACTGTGATTGGCTCTTACCCTGCCTGCTGCCATTACTGTGATTGGCTCTTACACTGCTTGCTGCCATTACTGTGATTGGCTCTTATACTACTTGCTGCCATTAATGTGATTGGCTCTTACACTGCTTGCTGCCATTTCTGTGATTGGCTCTTACACTGCTTGCTGCCATTACTGTGATTGGCTCTTACACTGCCTGCTGTCATTACTGTGATTGGCTCTTACACTGCTTGCTGCCATTACTGTGATTGGCTCTTACACTGCTTGCTGCCATTACTGTGATTGGCTCTTACACTGCCTGCTGCCATTACTGTGATTAGCTCTTACATTCTTATACTGCCGGGTGCCATTACTGTGATTGGCTCTTACACTGCTTGCTGCCATTATTGTGTTTGGCTCTTACACTGTCTGCTGCCATTACTGTGATTGGCTCTTACACTGCTGCTGGCATTACTGTGATTGGCTCTTACTCTGCTTGCTGCCATTACTGTGATTGGGTCTTATACTGTCAGCTGCCATTCCTGTGATTGACTCTTATACTGTCTGCTGCCATTACTTTGAGTGGCTCTTATACTGCTTGCTGCCATTACTGTGATTTGCTCTTACTCTGCTTGCTGCCATTAATGTGATTGGCTGTTACACTTCTTGCTGCCATTACTGTGATTGGCTCTTACACTGCTTGCTGCCATTACTGTGATTTGCTCTTACACTGCTTGCTGCCATTAATGTGATTGGCTGTTACACTTCTTGCTGCCATTACTGTGATTGGCTCTTACACTGCTTGCTGCCATTACTGTGATTTGCTCTTACACTGCCTGCTGCCATTACTGTGATTGGCTCTTACACTGCCTTCTGCCATTACTGTGATTGGCTCTTACACTGCTTGCTGCCTTTACTGTGATTGGCTCTTACACTGCTTGCTGCCATTACTGTGATTGGCTCTTACACTGCTTGCTGCCATTACTGTGATTGGCTCTTACACTGCTTGCTGCCATTACTGTGATTGGCTCTTACATTGCTTGCTGCATTTACTGTGATTGGCTCTTACACTGCTTGCTGCCATTACTGTGATTTGCTCTTTCACTGCCTTCTGCCATTACTGTGGTTGGCTCTTACACTGCTTGCTGCCTTTACTGTGATTGGCTCTTACACTGCTTGCTGCCATTACTGTGATTTTCTCTTACACTGCTTGCTGCCATTACTGTGATTGGCTCTTATACTACCTGGTGCCGATTACTGTGATTGGCTCTTACACTGCTTGCTGCCATTACTGTGGTTGGCTCTTACACTGCTTGCTGACTTTACTGTGATTGGCTCTTACACTGTCTGCTGCCATTACTGTGATTGGCTCTTATACTGCCTTGTGCCATTACTGTGATTGCTCTTACACTGCTTGCTGCCATTATTGTGATGGCTCTTACACTGCTTGCTGCCATTGCTGTGATTGGCTCTTACACTGCTTGCTGCCATTACTGTGATTGGCTCTTACACTGCTTGCTGCCATTACTGTGATTGGCTCTTACACTGCTTGCTGCCCATTACTCTGATTGGCTCTTACACTGCTTGCTGCCATTACTGTGATTGGCTCTTACACTGCTGCTGCCATTACTGTGATGGCTGTTACACTTCCTTGCTGCCATTACTGTGATTGGCTCTTACACTGCTTGCTGCCATTACTGTGATTGACTCTTACACTGCTTGCTGCCATTACTGTGATTGGCTCTTACTCTGCTTGCTGCCATTATTGTGATTGGCTCTTACACTGACTGCTGCCATTACTGTGATTGGCTCTTACACTGCCTGCTGCAATTACTGTGATTGGCTCTTACACTGCTTGCTGCCATTACTGTGATCTGCTCTTACACTGCCTGCTGCCATTACTGTGATGGGCTCTTACATTGCTTGCTGCCATTACTGTGATTGGCTCTTACACTACTTGCTGCCATTACTGTGTTTGGCTCTTACACTGCTTGCTGCCATTACTGTGATTGGCTGTTACACTGCTTGCTGCCATTACTGTGATTGGCTCTTACACTGCTTGCTGCCATTACTGTGATTGGCTCTTACACTGCTTGCTGCCATTACTGTGATTGGCTGTTACACTGCTTGCTGCCATTACTGTGATTGGCTCTTACACTGCCTGCTGCCATTACTGTGATTGGCTCTTACATTGCTTGCTGCCATTACTGTGATTGGCTGTTACACTGCCTGCTGCCATTTCTGTGATTGGCTCTTACACTTCTTTCTGCCATTACTGTGATTGGCTCTTACACTGCTTGCTGCCATTAATGTGATTGGCTCTTATACTCTCTGCTGGCATTACTGTGATTGGCTCTTACACTGCTTGCTGCCATTACTGTGATTGGCTCTTATACTGCCTTTTGCCATTACTGTGATTGGCCCTTACACTGCCTGCTGCCATTACTGTGATTGGCTCTTACACTGCTTGCTGCCATTACTGTGATTGGCTCTTACACTGCTTGCTGCCATTACTGTGATTGGCTCTTACCCTGCTTGCTGCCATTACTGTGATTGGCTCTTACACTGCTTGCTGCCATTACTGTGATTGGCTCTTATACTACTTGCTGCCATTACTGTGATTGGCTCTTACACTGCTTGCTGCCATTACTGTGATTGGCTCTTACACTGCCTGCTGCCATTACTGTGATTGGCTCTTATACTACTTGCTGCCATTACTGTGATTGGCTCTTACACTTCTTGCTGCCATTACTGTGATTGGCTCTTACACTGCTTGCTGCCATTACTGTGATTGGCTCTTACACTACTTGCTGCCATTACTGTGATTGGCTCTTACACTGCTTGCTGCCATTACTGTGATTGGATGGCTGGAGAGCTGCTGGATTTGGCAGCAAATTCATACTTAGGTGGGAAAAGTAGTCAACCATGGGCAGACAGCTAGACCTGATTTTTTGATGCGGAGGGTGCCCCTAAAGTATGGTTCTCTTTTTCTCTTTCCAAAACACAGCCTTCGTGTGGGTTGTTTTGTTAGAAATTCTATTTCCTTTTGTGTTATTTGTTAATATTACCAGTCAATAGCAAGAAAATTGGGTATGTTTAATTTGCTCAGATTTTGCAGGCCCACGGATTTTCGCCTGGACTTCAGGTCCAGGACATGAGGAGTTGGATGTGCGTCAGAAGCCCACACTGTATGGGAACAGTCACCTGGCTGTGATTTTTCCACTGGAATTGATCAACATGGACCAGATGTACAACTCTCTGTTCAATTAAGGATGACAGGTGGTCTCTCAACACTGGAGAGATAGATTAGACTAAAGCATCATGCTTCAGCTAAGAGACAGACACATCCCATGATGGAAGTTCCCTCCCTCCAAGTTCTTTAGTTTTTAAATAAAAAATGGATTAATAGCTGGGTCACTGATATGTCAGCTGCGGAGAGGCTGCCTCCAGTGAGCTGTTCTCCAGGCCTCTGGGACCTGGAGTTCCAACTGGAAAATTCCAGTTGGCCAATGACAGTAGGCCTTATTTAGCCTTTAAGCTGCCGTAATTAGTAACCCACTGCTTGTGGGTGAGTAACCCTGCCCCCCGCTCCCCCCACCCCCCCGCTGTCCCCACTACCCCCCTTCAACCACCTCTGGGAAAGTGGCCCGCAGCAGGATGGTGTCAAGACTCTGGCAGGCCATTTGACATAGTGGATTTTCATACCCATCTACCTCTGGGTTTGTCCTTCTTAGACTCAAAATTCAGCCCGAGGTTTACTGTTTGTAACAATTATTCAAATTCCACCTTCTTAAATTAGGCCATGGTAACCTGGGTTACTGAATTAATCACGTGTTGAAGCTTTCAAGATCCTTAACATATTCCATATATATATATATCCTTTGTTGGTTGTTAAACGGGAGTCTTACTTATGCTGAATGGAACCATTGCATGATATTTCCTGAAAATAGTTTATTTGAAGTATCCAGGTTAGCTAGATTGCAAAATATTACAATACACAGGATGCATGCATTCTAACCCCCAGCAGCTCCCAGTTAGCTTTCACTCCTGTGCCCTCTGACCTGCAGTGACTCATGCTCCACAAATATCTCCATTAATCCCTCATTCTCATGCTCAAATCCCTGCCATTAATCTTGCAACTTCTCACCCTCACTAATTTGTTCCCCAGTCCCTCAACCCTCAGCAAATTGCCTTCTTCCAACTATCCTTTATTGTGTATTTCCATCTTCCCTACACCCAACATATGACAACCATATTTTAAATGGGCTTTGTCCTAACCTCTAGACTTCACAAAAAACACCCCCATCTCTTCACCTTTCTCCTCCTCATTGACTCTCCCTTAAAGCTACATCTTTGACCAAGTATTTAATCTCACTCCCTAATGTCTCATCCTGTGACTGTATTTGATGAATTATCTTCAGACACTTTCAGATTAAGTGTCTTCAGATGCTTTCACCAGGCACTACACAAATGCAAAGTGTTGTTGCATGTCTGTTTCATTAGGAGATCCAATAAAGTTACCTTGCATTTCAGACGCAGAATGACATATTTATCATCATGGCAGATCGATGGTCACTTTACAGCCATGCTGCGTATTCTGCTGAAGTTCTGGTTTTAATCAGTCGGCCTGATTTTGTTAATTCTACCACATCCTTTCAGGTAAGTGGGGCAATCATTGAAATAACTTCCACTAATCATGTGTGTGTAACCTCTTGAACTGAGCATCTTCACACATTGGGGATCATTGTAGCAAACGATCAGATGAAATACGTCAATGGAAGCCATAGAACAGACACATATTTCAACTGATGATAAGCAGTAGTATCTATCTGTTACTTTCAAGGTTCAGGCTTTGGGAGCAGTTTGATTCAGTGATGCTTCCATTGTCAACATATCTCTGTAATTATTGATAATTGTAACAACTATTAACATGTTTTCAGTGAAGATCAGAACCTATATTTGCATCACTAACACATAACATGCATTAAATTTTTCATGAAATATTGCAGGTTTAATTCACAAACATTTGAAGTGTCTTAGTATGTCTGATCTGCTACTTGTACAATTCTCCAGACATATTCCTTGATATCACTGAAATGATTCATTACAGTTTTGGCAGGAAACACAATGATAACCTTCACATAGCAACAGAAAATAACTAAGATACTGATTTCTGAATGCAATTGAGGGTTTGTAATGTTAATGGAGGTGTAGAGACAGATGTTTGGGGAAAAAATTCCAGACCTGAATGGCCTAAGATAGCTGAAGACAGAGAGACATTGGTTTGAATGAAGGGATATGAGTTGTACAAGAGGAGCTAGTTCCAGGGAGAGGGAAGGGCTAGGACCCTTGAAAAGGATTTCAAACACCACTGGAGATTTGTAGAAGTGACACAATGAAGGAGCTGGAGCCCTGTAGGTTGATGATCACGGGATGTTGGTGAGTGTGTGTTCATGCAAGTCAGGGTATGGGCCTGCATTGTCATGGTTATGCAAAAACAGTTTAGTTAACCCTTGCCAGTTTCATTATCTCTGCTCAAGGAAAGTCTGGAAGCCCCTGCATCTCTCTGATAACTAGACTTGGATGGTGGGAATACAGTGCCCATTGTGATAATGGTACTGGATGAGTAATCAGAAGCTCAAACTGATGTCCTGGTGACTTCAGTCTAACCCCAACATAGCAGTTGGGAGAATTTAAATAAAGTTAATTAAATAAATCTAGAATAGTGAAATGACCGGACCATAGTAAACTGGTTCATCTGGCTCAGAAGAATTTTTCAGGAAAGGAAATCTGCTATCCTAAAAATCTGGCCTGTATGTGACTCCTGACTCACAGTAAGTTGGTTGCCCTTTGAAAAAGCTGAACAAACCACTGCAAAATCAAAAACGAATAAAACCAAATGGGCACATAGCATCAACCCAGACACTTGGTAAAAGAAAGACACACCAAGCCCAGTCAACCCTACAAATGTCTTGGGACTTGTGTCAAAATTGGGAGGGCTGTCCCATATTCAAGTACAGTCTGACTTAGTTATACTCACTGAATCATATGTTACAGCCAATGTTCCAGTCTCCTCCATCACCACCATTGGTTATTTCCTATCCCACTGGCAGGACAAACAACAAAAACTGGTGACAGCACAATGATATACAGGAGGGGGAGACCTGGGAATCCTCAATATTGCCTGCAGACTCCACAAAGTCTCATGACATCATGGGCAAGGAAATCTCCTGAGTACCACATACCAGCCTCTCTCAGCTAGTGAATCAATACTCCCCTAATGTGAACACTAGTGGAAAGGAGCAGTGAAGGTATAGAATATGCTCAAGGAATGTCCATCACCAAGGGTGGCTCAGTAACACCACCACAGACTCAACTAGCCACATCCTGAATGATATATCTTCCAGAGTGGGATTGGAACAGGTTCTGGAAAAACCAAAAAAGGGAGTAACTTATTTGACTTTGTCCTCATCAATACACCTGTCACAGATGCATCTGCCAATGGCAGGATAAGTAGGAGTAAACACCGCACAGTCGTTGTGGAAATGAAGTTCCTCTTAAGGGCACCCTCCATCAAGTTGTGTGGTACTACCATCATGCTTATTGGGATAAATTCAGAACATATCTAGCAACTCAAGACTGGGCATCCATGAGACACTGTGGGCCATCAGCAGCAGCAGAATTGTACTCGAACACAATCTATGACCTCATGGCCCAGCATATCCCCCACTCTACCATTACCATCAAGCCAGGGGATCAACCCTGGTTCAATGAAGAGTGCAGGAGGAAATGCCAGGAGCAGCACCAGGCATACCTAAAAATGAGGTGGCAACCTGGTGAAGCTATAACATAGCTCAACAGTGGAAGCAGCATGCTACAGACAGAGCTAAGCAATCCCATACCAATGGATCAGATCAAATCTCTGCAGCCCTGTCACAACCAGTCATGATGTGGTGGACAATTAAACAACCAATCAGAGGAGGAGGCTCTACAAACACCATCATCCACAATGAAGGGGGAGCCCAGCACATCAGTGTGAAAGATAAGGCATTTGCAACAATCTTCAGCCAGAAGTGCCGAGTGGATAATCCATCTCGGTCTCCTCCGGAGGTCCCTCACAGATGCCAGACTTCAGCCAATTTGAACACCCCCATCACCCCCCCCCCCACATTAAATAGTATTATCATTGCTGAAAACACCCTCCCCACATTAAACAATATTATCATTGAAGTACAATCAAGTCAGAGGGAATACAGCTGCATTAAGTTTCAAGGGAGTAAGGCAAGGCTGGATGGCCTCTACTTTAATGCCAGGAGTATTACAGGTAAAACAGATGAGTTAAGGGTGAGGATTGACATGTGGAATTGTGATAGAGTAGCCATCACTGAGACGTGGTTGAGGGAGGGGCAGGATTGGCAGCTCAACATTCCAGGATATAGAATCTTCAGGCGAGACAGGGTGGGGGGGTTGGTGGTAAAAGAGGAGGAGGCATCGCATTATTAGTTAAGGAGTCAGTTACTGCAGTAAGGGGAGATGATATCTTGGAGGGGCCATTGAATAAAGCTTTGAAGGTAGAGCTTAGGAATAAAAAAGGGGCAGGCACATTGTTAAGTGTTTATTACAGACCCCCAGATAGTCAACGGGAAATTGAGGAGTAAATATGTGCACAATTTGTGGAGGTGTGTAAAAACAATAACAATCGTGTAATTATATTAGGTGATTTCAACTTTTCCAACATTAATTGGGATAGAAATAGTGTTAAGGGCTTGGATGGAGTGAATTTCTTGAAATGTGTACTGGGGAACTTTTTACGTCAATACATAGAGGGTCCAACAAGGGACGGTGCGTTGCTGGACCTAATTCTGGGGAATGAAGCCGGACAAGTGGCTAAGGTGGTGGTGGGGGAGCATTTTGGTGATAGCGACCACAACATGGTACAATGGTTATGGACAAAGAAATCGACAAGTTGCAAAAAATGTTTTGGATTGGGGGAGAGCGGATTTTAGTAAAATAAGGCAGGATCTGGCCAAGGTAGACTGGGAACAGCTACTTGTGGGGAAATCTACAGAGGAGCAGTGGGGGGTGTTCAAAAAGGAAATGGGGAGGGTACAGGCTCAACATGTTCCATCTAGGGTGATAGGAAGGAGTAACAAGCCCAGAGAACCATGGATGACCAGAGATATTCAGGATACGCTGAGAAGGAAAAGAGAGGCTTTTAGCAAGTACAAGGGAAGCAAATCAGCGGAGGCATTAGTGGAGTACAGACAGTGCAGGGTGGAGGTTAAGAAAGCAATTAGGAGAGCAAAGAGGAGATATGAGTAAACTGTGGCTGGTAAAAGTAGGGAAAATCCCAAGATATTCTGCAAGTATATCAATGGGAAGAGGATAACCAGGGAAAGAGTAGGGCCCATTAGGGACCAAGGGGGCAATCTATGGGTGGAGCCAGAGGACATCGCTAGATTGTTGAATGAATACTTCACATCCGTCTTCACCCAAGAGAATGAGGATGAAGGTATGGAACTAGGGGAGAGAGACTGCGAGGTTCTTAAGCAAATTGATAGAGGGGGGGGTGACAAGGTATTGGAGGTGTTGGCAGGCTTAAAAGTTGACAAATCTCCAGGTCCAGATGATTTGTGTCCCAGACTGCTGAGGGAGGCAAGGGAGGAGATCGCAGGGTCTCTGACCCAAATTTTTAATTCCTCTCTGGCCACAGGGAGGTGCCAGAGGACTGGAGAACAGCCATTGTGGTTCTGCTATTTAAGAAGGGTTGTAGAGATAAGCCAGGGAACTACAGGCTAGTGAGTCTCACGTCAGTGGTAGGGAAACTATTGGAGAAATTTCTGAAGGGGAGAATCTATCTCCACTTGGAGAGGCAAGGTTTGATCAGGGATAGTCAGCGTGGCTTTGTCAGAGGGAGGTCATGCCTAACACATTTGATTGAATTTTTTGAGGAGGTAACCAGGTGTGTCGATGAGGGTAGTGCTGTTGATGTAGTTTATATGGATTTCAGCAAAACCTTTGACAATGTCCCACGTGGGAGACTTATAAGGAAGGCAAATGCACATGGGATACAGGGTAACTTGATAAGGTGGATCCAAAATTGGCTTAGTTGTAGGAGACAGAGGGTGATGACAGAAGGATGCTTTAGTGATTGGAAGCCAGTGTCCAGTGGTGTACCACAGGGATCTGTGGTGGGTCCCTATTATTTGTCATTTATATAAATGACATAGATGACTATGTGGGGTTAGGATTAGTAAGTTTGCAGATGACACAAAGATTGGCTAGGTGGTTAACAGTGAGGTTGAGTGTCTTGGGCTACAGGAAGATAAAGACGGGATGGTCAAATGGGCAGATAAGTGGCAGCTGGAATTTAACCCTGAAAAGTGTGAGGTGATACACTTTGGAAGGAGTAACTTGACAAGGAAGTATTCAATGAATGGCATGACACTAGGAAGTTCTGAGGAACAAAGGGACCTTGGTGTGTGTGTCCATAGATCTCTGAAGGCAGAGGGGCATGTTAGTGGGCTGGTGAAAAAGGCATATGGGACACTTGACTTTATCAATCGAGGCATAGATTACAAAAGTAGAGAGGTCATGTTGGAGTTGTATAGGACCTTGGTGAGGCCACAGCTGGAGTACTGTGTGTAGTTCTGGTCGCCACATTATAGGAAGGATGTGATTGCACTGGAGGGGGTGCAGAGGAGATTCACCAGGATGTTGCCTGGGATGAAACATTTAAGTTATGAAGAGAGGTTGGATAGACTTGGGTTGTTTTCGTTGGAGCAGAGAAGACTGAGGGGCGACCTGATCGAGGTGTACAAGATTATGAGGGGCATGGACAGGGTGGATAGGGAGCAGCTGTTCCGCTTAGTTGAAGGGTCAGTCACGAGGGGACATAAGTTCAAGGTGAGGTGCAGGAGGTTTAGGGGGGATGTGAGGGGAAACTTTTTTACCCAGAGGGTGGTGATGGTCTGGAATGCGCTGCCTGGGAGGGTGGTGGAGGCGGGTTGCCTCACATCCTTTAAAAAGTACCTGGATGAGCACTTGGCACCTCATAACATCCAAGGCTATGGGCCAAGTGCTGGTAAATGGGACTAAGTAGGTAGGTCAGGTGTTTCTCACATGTCGGTGCAGACTCGATGGGCCGAAGGGCCTCTTCTGCACTGTGTGATTCTGTGATTCTGTGTGTGGTCCTGGGTCTGATTCTGTGTGTGATTGCTGAATATCCCCTCCCTACATTAAACATTCAGTGTTGTGGGAACCACACTCATCCAGGCAAGTGGAGAGTATTCCATTACACTCCTGACTTGAGCCTTGTAGGTGGTGGTCAGGCTTTGGGAGTCAGGAGGTGAGTTACTCACCACAGGATTCCCAGCCTCTCACCTGCTCTTGTAGCCACAGTATTTATATGGCTAGTCCAGTTCAGCTTCTGGTCAATGGTGACCCTCAGGGTGTCGATAGTGGGTGGTCGGGGGGTCATCATCACTGAACATGCCCAGCCCCACATTAAACAGTATTATCATTGCCCAACACCCCCCAGCCACTGAATATCAACATCCTGGGGGTTACCATTGTTTAAATGAACAGTATTTCTTGAATGAGGTGATTGATTTACACTCATGAATGAAAAAGGGCAGCGCTTAATTCATCACTATCAGATTGAAACCATTCAATATTGGGGGTATAATGCATATACTAACCGCCGACTGTTGTATAATTAAATGGATACCAGTTCCCCAAGGTGTAATTTTTTTAAGGGTTTAACATTAAACAGACAATGTTGTCCCATAAGATGACTGTTTTGGGAAATGGGGTTTGATTGGAGATATTTTAGTGTTGAATTGATCTGTGCTGCTCCTGATGTTTGGTTTCTTGATGCTGACACTGAATTCCTGAAGTGAAACAAGGTTGCTCATGGAACTGGAATCACTCACAATGACGAAAGGAAAGGTTCCAATTAGACACTAAAGATTTGTTGCTCTGGGCACTGATGTAATTTCAGCCACATCAACCTTTGATCATTGAATAATATTCAAAGGTTGTCAGGTTAAAACCTTGTGAAGATCCATTTCATGTTCCTGAGTTGTTGCTTTAATTGTGACTGTTTCTGCAGCCCTGGTTTCTTCTGTTGTGAGACTGAGGGGCCGTATACAACAGTTCCTGCATCTCAAGCTAGATCCCATTGAAAATGGATACAATTGCTCTTTTACTGCTGTTTGGTGAGTCTTTAAACCATTTTTTATAAAAGTACAGAGTCATGGACAGTGATGTGGCTGAACAAGAAGTGTAAGGGGCCTAATGGTCCCATCATTCTCACTCAGTGAATGGAACACAATTTGGGGTTCAGTTCGATGTTATGAGAGAACAGTGACCTTGTGCTTAATTGTGAACGAGTAGCAGTGAAAGAGTGCAAATTGCCAGTTTGTGCTAAAGTGAATGATTTGGGATGGATTGAAGAAAAGAGTTGCCTCAGCTCAATGGTTACCTTGGGGCTGTGTTATTAGTGAGTCATCCACTGAAGGCGAGATTTTAAATGATTCAAAATCTGAATTTCGCCACCCACCTCCAATGCCTCCTTGGTGGGGCCAGGAAGATTTTTTTTCTTATTTATTCACAGGATGTGGGCCTCAGTGGCTGGGCCAGCATTTATTGCCCATCCCTAATTGCCCTTGAGAAGATGGTGGTGAGCTGCCTTCTTGAACCGCTGCAGTCCATCTGGTGTTGGTACACCCACAGTGCTGTTAGGGAGGGAGTTCCAGGATTCTGACCCAGCGACAGTGAAGGAACAGTGATATATTTCCAAGTCAGATGGTGAATGACTTGGAGAGGGACTTCCAGGTGGTGATATATAAAGGGTAAGAGAGAGGCAAAAGTGGACATTGGGCCACTGGAAAATGACGCTGAAGAAGTAGTAGTGGGGAACAAAGAAATGGTGGAGGAACTGAATAGGTACCTTGCGTCAGTCTTCACGGTGGAAGACACGAGTGACATCCCCAAAGTTCAAGAAAGTTGGGGGGCAGAGGTGAGTATGGTGGCCATTACCAAGGAGAAGGTGCTAGGAAAACTGAAAGGTCTGAAGGTGGATAAATCACCTGGACCAAATAGATTACACCCCAGAGTTCTGAAGGAGATAGCTGAAGAAATAGTGGAGGTGTTAGTGGTAATCTTTCAGGAATCACTGGAGTCAGGGAGTGTCCCAGAGGACTGGAAAATCACTAATGTAACCCTCCTGTTTAAGAAGGGAGTGAGGCAAAAGACGGGAAATTACAGACCGATTAGCCTGACCTCGGTCGTTGGTAAGATTTTAGAGTCCATTATTAAGGATGACATTTCAGAATATTTGGAAGTGCATGGTAAAATCGGGCAGTCAGCATGGTTTCATCAAGGGGAGGTCATGCCTGACAAATCTGTTAGAATTCTTTAAGGAAGTAACAAGCAGGTTAGACAAAGGAGAATCAATGGATGTTATCTACTTGGACTTCCAGAAGGCCTTTGACAAGGTGCCGCACAGGAGGCTGCTCAGTAAGATAAGAGCCCATGGTGTTAGAGGCAAGGTACTAGCATGGATAGAAGGTTGGCTGTCTGGCAGGAGGCAGAGAGTGGGGATAAGGGCGTCCTTCTCAGGATGGCGGTCGGTGACTAGTGGAGTTCCGCAGGGGTCAGTGTTGGGACCACAACTTTTCACTTTATACATTAATGATCTAGATGAAGGAACTGAGGGTCATCCTGGCTAAGTTTGCAGATGATACAAAGATAGGTGGAGGGACAGGTAGTATTGAGGAGGCAGGGAGGCTGCAGAAGGATTTGGACAGGTTAGGAGAATGGGCAAAGAAGTGGCAGATGGAATACAACGTAGGGAAGTGTGAGGTCATGCACTTTGGTAGGAAGAATAGAGGCATAGACTATTTTCTAAATGGGGAGAGAATTCAGAAGTCGGGAGTGCAAAGGGACTTGGGAGTCCTAGTCCAGGATTCTCTGAAGGTTAATTTGCAGGTTGAGTCGGTAGTTAGGAAGGCAAATGCAATATTGGCATTTATTTTGAGAGGACTAGAATATAAAAGCAGGGATGTGCTGCTGAGGCTTTATAAGGGTCTGGTCAGACCACATTTAGAATATTGTGAGCAATTTTGGGCCCCGTATCTCAGGAAGGATGTTCTGGCCCTGGAGAGGGTCCAGAGGAAGTTCACGAGAACTATCCCAGGAATGAAAGGCTTAACATATGAGGAACGTTTGAGGACTCTGGGTCTATACTCGACGGAGTTTAGAAGGATGAGGGGGGATCTGATTGAAACTTACAGAATACTGAAAGGCCTGGATAGAGTGGACGTGGGGAAGATGTTTCCATAGTAGGAGAGACTAGGACCCGAGGGCACAGCCTCAGAGTAAAGGGAAGACCTTTTCGAACAGAGATGAGGAGAAACTTCTTTAGCCAGAGAGTGGTGAATCTATGGAATTCATTGCCACAGAAGGCTGTGGAGGCCAGGTCATTGAGCGTATTTAAGACCGAGCTAGATAGGTTCTTGTTTGGTAAGGGGATCAAAGGTTACGGGGAGAAGGCGGGAGAATGGGGTTGAGAAACTTATCAGCCATGATTGAATGGCAGAGCAGACTCGATGGGCCGAATGGCCTAATTTCTGCTCCTATGGCATATGGTCTTATGGTGGTGTTTCCATGTATCTGCTGCCTTTGTCCTTCTTGTTGGTAGTAGTTGTGAGTTTGGAAGGTGCTGTCTAAGGAGCCTTGGTGAATTCCTGCAGTGCATCTTGTAGATGGTACACACACTGCTGCTACTGTGCGTCAGTGGTGGAGGGAGTGAATGTTTGTGGATGTGGTGCCAATCAAGTAGGCTACTCTTTCGTGGATGGTGTCGAGTTTCTTGAGTGTTGTGGGAGCTGCACTCATCCAGGCAAGTGGGGAGTATTCCATCACACTCCTGACTTGTGCCTTGTAGATGGTGGACAGGGTTTGGGGAGTCAGGAGGTGAGTTACTCGTTGCAGAATTACTAGTCTTGGGCCTGCTCTTGTAGCCACAGTATTTATATGGCTAGTCCAGTTCAGTTTCTGGTCAATGGTAACCCCCAGGATGTTGATAGTGGAGGATTTAGCGATGGAAATGCCATTGAATGTCAAAGGGCGATGGTTAGATTCTCTCCTGTTGGAGATGGTCATTGCCTGGCACCTGTGAGGCATGCATGTTACTTGCCACTTGTCAGCCCAAGCCTGGATATTGTCCAAGTCTTGCTGCATTTGGACATGGACTGCTTCAGTATCTGAGGAATCATGAATGTGCTGAACATTGTGCAATCATCAGTGAACATCTCCACTTCTGACCATATGATGGAAGGAAGGTCATTGATGAAGCAGCTGAAGATGGTTGGGCCGAGGACACTAACCTAGAGGAACTCCTGCAGTGATGTCCTGGAGCTGAGATGACTGACCTAACAACAACCACAGCCATCTTCCTTTGTGCTAGAATGACTCCAACCAGTGGAGAGTTTTCCCCCCGATTCCCATTGACCTCCAGTTTTGCTGGGGCCTTGATGGCCACATCTCAGTCAAGGCAGTCACTCTCACCTCACCTCAGGAGTTCAGCTCTTGTCCATGTTTGAACCAAAGCTGTAATGAGGTCAGGAGCTGAGTGGCCCTGACAGAACCCAGAACTGGGCATCAGTGGGCAGGTTATTGCTAAGCAAGTGGCCGCTTGATAACACTGTTGATTGATACCTTCCATTACTTTACTGATGATGGAGAGTAGACTGATGGGGCAGTAATTGCCGGTTGGATTTGTCTACCCTCTATACCTACACTTAGACATGGAAATGTCTATGTTAGAAGGCAAAGCCGAGGCTACCCCACCCCCTTGCCTCCACCCCATTTAGAACTGTGGCATAAGGAAAAAAAAATCTAGACATTCTGCTTTGGTCATCACACTTTCGGAGGATCTAGGGGGTCTTTGAGATGGTGCAGGAGAGATTTATCACAATAGGTCCAGGGATGTGGATTGTTCATTACAGGAGGAGTTGGGGTTGTTCTCCTTGGAGCAAAGGAGATTGAGGGGAGATTTGATCGAGGTGTATGAGATGATGACAGGTTTAGATAAGATAGACAAGGAAAAACTGTTTCCATTGGCTAACAATCCAAGGACTAGGGGGGTGGTCACCGGTGTAAGTTTAGGGCAATGAGATGCAGAGGGAATTTGAGGAGGAACTTTTTTACCTAGCGAGTGGTGATGACCCCCATATTCATCACTCATGAGGGTGATAGAAGCGGAGACAGTTAAAGGCTTTGAAAGGAAATTGGATGGGTACTTGAAATAATAAACCTGCAGGGGGTGCCAGAATGTAGGGTGCATGGGGAGGGGGCATGGTGGGACAGACTGGGTTTGTTCTGCAGAGAACCAGCTTGGGCTTGATGGCCAAATGCTCTCTGCTATAAGTGATTTCTGTGCCCATTACTTCTGGCTGAGGTGGAAATTGAGCTGGATGCCAGCTTGCTCTAAATGACTCTGTTTGAAATCGAGCCACTCCTACCTCGCCTGGCCTCCAACTCAGGCCAGCCAAGACCTGTCTGGTGCAGTGAGTTTGCTGAGGCCGATAGTTGAGGGTAGCTCAGTCAAAGGTAAGCAAGCAATGCCCCTTTTTTATTGCACCAGCTGCCATAAACCAGGTAAGTTTCAAGGTCCAGCTACTTTGACAAGCCAGGGAGAACGTTATTGTACAAGGATCGTGGTTAGGATTTAGGGAGGGTTGGGTCAGGCCTAGGGAGGGGATCAGTTTGGGTCAGGCTGGGCCCTGTGGGTGGTTGGGTTGGGCCTAGCAGGAGTTGGGGCAGGGTGACCAGGCTGGCTCTCTGACCCAAACTTTGTTAATTCCTCTTTGGCCACGGGGAAGGTGCCAGAGGACTGAGAACAGCTAATGTAGTTCCGCTATTTCAGAAGAGTGAAGAAAACTACAGGCCAGTGAGTCTCTCGCCAATGGTAGGGTAACGAGAAAATCCTGAAGGAGAGAATCTACCTCCACTTGGAGAGGCAAAGTTTGATCAGGGATAGTCCAGCGTGGCTTTGTCAGAGGGAGGTCATGCCTAACCCATTTGATTGAATTTTTTGAGGAGGTAACCAGGTATGTAGATGAGGGTAGTGCAGTTGATGTAGTTTATATGGATTTCAGCAAAACCTTTGACAATGTCTCACATGGGAGACTTATAAAGAAGGCAAATGCACATGGGACTACAGGGTAACTTGATAAGGTGGATTCAAAATTGGCTTAGTTGTAGGAGACAGAGGGTGATGACAGAAGGATGCTTTAGTGATTGGAAGCCAGTGTCCAGTGGCGTACACAGGGATCTGTGGTGGGTCCCCTATTACTTGTCATTTATATAAATGACATAGAAGACTATGTGGGGTTAGGATTAGTAAGTTTGCGGATGACACAAAGATTTGCCGGGTGGTTAACAGTGAGGTTGAGTGTCTGGGCTACAGGAAGATAAAGACAGGATGGTCAAATGGGCACATAAGTGGCAGCTGGAATTTAACCCTGAAAGTGTGAGGTGATACACTTTGGAAGGAGTAATTGACAAGGAAGTATTCAATGAATGGCAATGCCACTAGGAAGTTCTGAGGAACAAAGGGATCTTGGCGTGTGTGTCCATAGATCTCTGAAGGCGGAGGGGCATGTTAGTGGGCTGGTGAAAAAGGCATATGGGACACTTGACTCTTTAGCAATTGAGGCATAGATTACAAAAGTAGGGAGGTCATGTTGGAGTTGTATAGAACCTTGGTGAGGCCAACAGCTGGAGTACTGTGTGTAGTTTCTGGTCGCCACATTATAGGAAGGATGTGATTGCACTGGAGGGGGTGCAGAGGAGATTCACCAGGATGTTGCCTGGGATGAAACATTTAAGTTATGAAGAGAGGTTGGATAGACTTGGGTTGTTTTCGTTGGAGCAGAGAAGACTGAGGGGCGACCTGATCGAGGTGTACAAGATTATGAGGGGCATGGACAGGGTGGATAGGGAGCAGCTGTTCCGCTTAGTTGAAGGGTCAGTCACGAGGGGACATAAGTTCAAGGTGAGGGGCAGGAGGTTTAGGGGGGATGTGAGGGGAAACTTTTTTACCCAGAGGGTGGTGAGGGTCTGGAATGCGCTGCCTGGGAGGGTGGTGGAGGCGGGTTGCCTCACATCCTTTAAAAAGTACCTGGATGAACACTGGGCACCTCATAACATTCAAGGTATTGGGCCAAGTGCTGGTAAATGGGATTAGGTAGGTAGGTCAGGTGTTTCTCACGTGTCGGAACAGACTCGATGGGCCGAAGGGCCTCCTTCTGCACTGTGATTCTGGTAATTCTGGCCGGGGTTGGAGTAGTGTCCGGTCGAACCAGGGTGGTCCAGGGAGAGCGGAGTTGGTTCAAGCGGTTAGGGTTAGTTGGGGACGGGTATGGGGGTGGGAGGTGCGCTGGCAGGGATGCAGAGAGCCCAGAGAGGTGGTCAAGGGAGGTCAGTAAAAATAGTCCATAAAGCTGGAAGTGGCTTTAAGATTTCGAACTATTTCTGAGTGCCTTTGCTGCAGGACAGTCAGAACCACCTGCAGTTTGCGATTTAAATCACATTTTCAGATGGTTCCCAGTGCTGAGCTCATCAGAGGTTTGAACTTCCTGGGTGCGTTCCTTACCTGGGAAGCCCGGGGGGGTGGGCGGGGGGCAGTGGCTACAGCAGGCGTGGCGTGGTGGAGGGGGTGCGGTGTGGGCGAGGGGGGTGCGGTGTGTGGGGGCGGAGGGGGGTGCGGTGGGCAGGGTGGGGGGTGCGGTGGGCAGGGCGGGGGGGTGCGGTGTGGGGTGAGGGGGGTGCGGTGTGGGCGAGGGGGGTGCGGTGGGCAGGGTGGGGGTGCGGTGGGCAGGTTGGGGGGTGCGGTGTGGGTGAGGGGGTGCGGTTGTGGCGAGGGGGTGCGGTGGGCAGGGTGGGGGGTGCGGTGGCAGGGTGGGGGGTGCGGTGTGGGGGCGAGGGGGGTGAGGTGGGCAGGGTGGGGGTGCGGTTGGTGGCGAGGGCGGTGCGGTGTGGGGCGAGGGGGGTGCGGTGGGCAGGGTGGGGGGTGCGGTGTGGGGCCGAGGGGGGTGCGGTGGGCAGGGTGGGGGTGCGGTGTGGGGCGAGGGGGGTGCGGTGTGGGGCGAGGGGGGGGTGCGGTGGGCAGGTGTGGGGGTGCGGGTGTGGGGCGAGGGGGTGCGGTGTGGGGGCGAGGGGGGGTGCGGTGTGGGGCGAGGGGGGTGCGGGTGGGCAGGGTGGGGGTTGCGGTGGGCAGGTTGGGGGGTGCGGTGTGGGGTGAGGGGTGCGGGTGTGGGGCGAGGGGGGTGGCGGTGGGCAGGGTGGGGGGTGCGGTGGGCAGGGTGGGGGGTGCGGTGTGGGGGTGAGGGGGTGCGGGTGGGGCGAGGGGGGTGGCGGTGGGCAGGGTGGGGGTGCGGTGGGCAGGGTGGGGGGTGCGGTGTGGGTGAGGGGGTGCGGTGTGCGGCGAGGGGGTGCGGTGGGCAGGGTGGGGGTGCGGTGGTGGGGCGAGGGGGGTGCGGTGTGTGGGGCGAGGGGGGGTGCGGTGGGCAGGGTGGTGGGGTGCGGTGTGGGGCGAGGGGGGGTGCGGTGTGTGGGGCGAGGGGGGTGCGGTGGTGGGGCGAGGGAGGGTAGCGGGGTGGGGTGCGAGGGGGGTGCGGGTGGGCAGGGGGGGGGGGGTGCGGTGTGGGGGCGAGGGGGGGTGCGGTGTTGGGGGGCGAGGGGGGTGCGTGTGGGGCGAGGGGGGTGCGTGTGGGGCGAGGGGGTGCGGTGTGGGTGCGAGGGGGGTGCGGTGGGCGAGGGTGGGGGTGCGGTGCTGTGGCAGGGTGGGGGTGCGGTGTGGGGCGAGGGGGGTGCGGTGTGGGGCGAGGGGGGTGCGGTGGGCATGGTGGGGGTGCGGTGTGGGGCGAGGGGGGGTGCGGTGTGGGGGCGAGGGGGTGCGGTGTGGGGCGAAGGGGGGTGCGGTGGGCAGGGTGGGGGGTGGCGTGTGGGCAGGTGGGGGGTGCGGTGTGGGGCGAGGGGGGTGCGGTGTGGGGCGAGGGGGGTGGCGTGTGGGGCGAGGGGGGTGCGGTGGGCAGGGTGGGGGTGCGGTGTGGGGCGAGGGGGGGTGCGGTGTGGGGCGAGGGGGGGTGCGGTTGGCAGGGGTGGGGGTGCGGTGGGCAGGGTGGGGGGTGCGGTGTGGGGCGAGGGGGGTGCGGTGGGCAGGGTGGGGGGTGCGGTGTGGGCGAGGGGGGTGCGGTGTGGGGCGAGGGGGTGTGCGGTGGGCAGGGTGGGGGTGCGGTGTGGGGCGAGGGGGGTGCGGTGTGGGGCGAGGGGTGTGCGGTGTGGGGCGAGGGGGTGCGGTGTGGGGCGAGGGGTGTGCGGTGGGCAGGGTGGGGGTGCGGTGTGGGGCGAGGGGGGTGCGGTGTGGGGCGAGGGGGGTGCGGTGGGCAGGGTGGGGGTGCGGTGTGGGGCGAGGGCGGTGCGGTGTGGGGCGAGGGGGGTGCGGTGGGCAGGGTGGGGGGTGCGGTGTGGGGCGAGGGGGGTGCGGTGGGCAGGGTGGGGGTGCGGTGTGGGGCGAGGGGGGTGCGGTGTGGGGCGAGGGGGGTGCGGTGGGCAGGGTGGGGGTGCGGTGTGGGGCGAGGGGGGTGCGGTGGGCAGGGTGGGGGTGCGGTGTGGGGCGAGGGGGGTGCGGTGGGCAGGGTGGGGGTGCGGTGTGGGGCGAGGGGGGTGCGGTGGGCAGGGTGGGGGTGCGGTGTGGGGCGAGGGGGGTGCGGTGGGCAGGGTGGGGGTGCGGTGGGCAGGGTGGGGGGTGCGGTGTGGGGCGAGGGGGGTGCGGTGGGCAGGGTGGGGGGTGCGGTGTGGGGCGAGGGGGGTGCGGTGTGGGGAGAGGGGGGTGCGGTGGGCAGGGTGGGGGTGCGGTGTGGGGCGAGGGGTGTGCGGTGGGCAGGGTGGGGGTGCGGTGTGGGGCGAGGGGGGTGCGGTGGGCAGGGTGGGTGTGCGGTGGGCAGGGTGGGGGGTGCGGTGTGGGGCGAGGGGGGTGCGGTGGGCAGGGTGGGTGTGCGGTGGGCAGGGTGGGGGGTGCGGTGTGGGGCGAGGGAGTGCGGTGTGGGGCGAGGGGGGTGCGGTGTGGGGCGAGGGGGGTGCGGTGGGCAGGGTGGGGGGTGCGGTGTGGGGCGAGGGGGTGCGGTGTGGGGCGAGGGGGGTGCGGTGGGCAGGGTGGGGGGTGCGGTGTGGGGCGAGGGGGTGCGGTGTGGGGCGAGGGGGTGCGGTGTGGGGCGAGGGGGGTGCGGTGTGGGGCGAGGGGGTGCGGTGTGGGGCGAGGGGGGTGCGGTGGGCAGGGTGGGGGGTGCGGTGTGGGGCGAGGGGGGTGCGGTGTGGGGCGAGGGGGGTGCGGTGTGGGGCGAGGGGGGTGCGGTGGGCAGGGTGGGGGTGCGGTGCGGTGGGCAGGGTGGGGGTGCGGTGTGGGGCGAGGGGGGTGCGGTGTGGGGCGAGGGGGGTGCGGTGGGCAGGGTGGGGGTGCGGTGTGGGGCGAGGGGGGTGCGGTGTGGGGCGAGGGGGGTGCGGTGGGCAGGGTGGGGGTGCGGTGGGCAGGGTGGGGGGTGCGGTGTGGGGCGAGGGGGGTGCGGTGTGGGGCGAGGGGGGTGCGGTGTGGGGCGAGGGGGGTGCGGTGGGCAGGGTGGGGGTGCGGTGTGGGGCGAGGGGGGTGCGGTGTGGGGCGAGGGGGGTGCGGTGTGGGGCGAGGGGGGTGCGGTGGGCAGGGTGGGGGTGCGGTGTGGGGCGAGGGGGGTGCGGTGGGCAGGGTGGGGGTGCGGTGTGGGGCGAGGGGGGTGCGGTGTGGGGCGAGGGGGGTGCGGTGTGGGGCGAGGGGGGTGCGGTGTGGGGCGAGGGGGGTGCGGTGTGGGGCGAGGGGGGTGCGGTGTGGGGCGAGGGGGGTGCGGTGTGGGGCGAGGGGGGTGCGGTGTGGGGCGAGGGGGGTGCGGTGGGCAGGGTGGGGGTGCGGTGTGGGGCGAGGGGGGTGCGGTGTGGTGCGAGGGGGTGCGGTGTGGGGCGAGGGGGGTGCGGTGTGGGGCGAGGGGGGTGCGGTGGGCAGGGTGGGGGTGCGGTGGGCAGGGTGGGGTGTGCGGTGTGGGGCGAGGGGGGTGCGGTGTGGGGGAGCCTAGACCCTGGACCCAGCTTCCAGATGGAGCAGGATCGGGACCCGCTAATGTTCCCGCCTCCCAAATATTTTCAGTCGGGAAAATTGAACCCATTACACATCACCGGATTGAAATTGGACACGTATGGAATTGCAAGGCATCCCGAGTCAGAAACCCTGAGCAGCCCTCAGCTTCATGAAATCTGTAAATTAATTTGGCCATGGACAGCACTGGTATAACGTTGATCTTTTGTCCCTTTAGCAGTTTGTGGGATTCCATGGACACTTTCTGAAGGTCAGTTGGAACATTTATCACTACAATCATGAACTGAACAGTTAACATTCTGAATCATTGAGTTACTTTCTAAGTTACAGCAACTATTCATTTGTTGCAGTCATGCATTTCAGTCGTTGGCAGTGTGACTACACCATAGGACATCATAGGATGATAGATCAGAGAAGGAGGTCATTTAGCCCATGGTGTCTGAAGCTCTGTTCTTTGAAAGGGTGCTCCATTTATTCCCCATAGTGTTCCCCAGAAGCAGTTTTTGGATTTGAGAGTTATGACTGAATCTGGTTCAACCATCCTTTTGGGCTTTGCACCACCAAAACCCTCCATGCTCAGTGGACAGGGCAGGGACTAGGGTGTTTTATTGACCCTTTAATCTGATGTTTGTAAGTTTCCTTTCAGACTTTGATTTTCTTTGTGCAGTGTCCCTTTAAGGAGCTGCATTTTACTTTGTCTCTCGTTTTGTTAATTTAGTTTAATTGGTTAATCAAAAGGAGTCATTTCAGGCAGTGTGGTTGAATAATTTGGTACATAAAAATGTCCTCACCTCACCTCTTATTTGTCAATTAGCTTAACTCTGGGTCTTCTGGTTACTGGCCCTTAAGCCACTGTACAAAGAATTTTCCCACTGACTTTATCAAAACCCCATGGGATTTTAACTATCTCCATTAAACCTTTCCTTAGCTCTGCCTGTTCTTAGAACAACTTGCTCTTCTCCAGCCCGTCCATGTAACTGAAGACCTCCATCCATTTTAGTAAATTTTTTCTGGTTTCTCTCTAAGGCCTCAACATAAGAGTAGTTCCAGAAACACACAACTGGCATATTGATATTTATAAAATATCAGCACCAGGTCCTTCTTTTCTACTCCAGCTCCTAGAAAGATAAGGATCCCACTTTTTTTAATAGCCACCTGAACTAGTCCTTTAAGGCTCCTTGTGTGCACAGCTCTTGTCTCCCTGTTCCCACATTTCCTTTTAAATTGTGCCATTTACTATATATTGCCAAAATGTTTAATTTCCCACTTTGCTGACTTATATCCCACCTGCCACCTGTCTGCCCATTTCACCGATCTGTTTATGTCCTCCTGAAGTCTGTTGCCATCCTACCCACTATTTACCATCTTCCCAAATCATCTGCAAACCTTAAAGTTGCACCTCCAGCCACGTCCATGCCAGTAATAAGTATTAAAACAAGCAGTGGTTCTGGTACTGACTCTTGGGGAAACTGTGGACAAAACCTTCTCCTCATAGAACATTCTCAGGCTTCGGAAGCTGAAGTGGGAATGAAAGGAGCCCTCCACTCACCTGCCAGACTTCAGCCTCAGCAGAGGGGCAACTCAACTACTGGTGTCACCTATTTGGCCCAAAATATTTGATAATATTAGCTACCTGGGCCTGTAGTCTGTGCTGGACAGACCTGCTTCTGCCAGATCACTTGGAGCCAGGAACACATTGGCAAGCCACGCCAGCACCCAATTCCTGAATATTAATCCCAGTCTCGCCTTCAGACCTGTCTCCATATGTCAACTGTAATAACTTAGTCGACTTTCCCCCTTACTTAATCAAAGAACGTAATCAAGTTATTAAAACATGATTTATCTTTAACCTATCCATTGGCTGATATTCATTACTCATTTTTTCAATTCCTTCATGGGATGTGGGCTTCACTGGCTGGGCCAGCATTTATTGCCCATCCCTAATTGCCCTTGAGAAGGTGGTGGTGAGCTGTTTTCTTGAACCACTGCAGTCCATGTGGTGTAGGTGCACCCACAGTGCTGTTAGGGAGGGAGTTCCAGGATTTTGACCTAGTGACAGTGAAGGACCGGTGATATATTTCCAAGTCAGGATGGTGAGTGACTTGGAGGGGAATTTCCAGGTGGTGGTGCCTTGCTGTCAAGGGCAGTCACTCTCACCTCACCTCAGGAGTTCAGCTCTTTGCACTATGTTTAAACCAAGGCTGTAGTAAGTTTCTTGATTGTTGTCAGAGCTGCACTCATCCAAGCAAATAGAGAGTATTCCATCATACTGCTGGCTTGTAGATGGTGAACCAGGCTTTAGGGAGTCAGGAGGTGAGTTAATCGGTGTACAATTCCCAGCCTCTGACCTGCTCTCATAGCCACAATATTTATATGGACAGTCCAGTTCAGTTTCTGGTCAATGGTAACCCCCAGGATGGTTGATAGATGGGGATTCAGTGATGGTAAATGTCAAGGGGATATAGCCTGAATGTTGCTCAGGTCTTGCTGCACATGAACACAGACTAACGAGTCACAAATGATGCTGAACACTGTGCAATTGTCAGTAAACATTCCCACATTTGACCTCATGGTAGCGAAGGTCATTGATAAAGCAGTTTAAGATGGTTGGGCCGAGGACACTACCCTGAGGATTCTGGTAGCAATGTTCTGGGAGTGAGATGATCAACCTCCAACAATCTTAACCATCATCCTTTGTACTAGGTATGACACCAGCATGATGACCTTTGACCTGGAAGCAGTACTGTAAGGAAAATGTGTACTTTTGTTAAAATATCTGTGGAATCTGCAATTGGTCTTCACAATGTTTGAAACAGGGCTTGTAAAAGTTTGTATCAATTGTAAAGAGATCTCTTGCAATTTGCTTGAGTGATTAGAAATACTGGTCCATGTGGTCCATGTGACCTGGCAACCCTTGACCTGGAAGCAATACCAACAAGAAAGAAGTAATGAGAAAGCTGTGTGGCTGACAGACACAAAGAGGAGCTGCAGACACAAAAAAGAGCTGCAGACACAACGAAGAGCTGCAGACACAAAGAAGACCGGCAGACACAACGAAGAGCTGCAGACACAACGAAGAGCTGCAGACACAATGAAGAGCTGCAGACACAATGAAGAGCTGCAGACACAATGAAGAGCTGCAGATACAAAGAAGACCGGCAGACACAACGAAGAGCTGCAGACACAATGAAGAGCTGCAGACACAATGAAGAGCTGCAGATACAAAGAAGACCGGCAGACACAACGAAGAGCGGCAGACACAATGAAGAGCTGCAGACACAACGAAGAGCTGCAGAGACAAAGAAGAGCTGCAGACACAATGAAGAGCTGCAGACACAATGAAGAGCTGCCGACACAACGAAGAGCTGCCAACACAACGAAGAGCTTCAGACACAACGAAGAGCTACAGACACAATGAAGAGCTGCAGATACAAAGAAGAGCTGCAGACACAATGAAGAGCTGCCGACACAACGAAGAGCTGCCAACACAACGAAGAGCTTCAGACACAACGAAGAGCTGCAGATACAAAGAAGAGCTGCAGATACAGAGAAGAGCTGCAGATACAAAGAAGAGCTGCCAAGCAGAGGAGATGGAAGGTAAAGGTGCTCCAGACAGAGACAGAAAGCGGAATACCATGAATTCTTGTGAGGAGAAGAAACAAATCATTCCCAGGAAGAGGTCAGTGTTTCTGTTTGGCAGAAAAGAAGACAGGGGCTTTTGGAGGTGCAGTGCGAGCTGGCTGAAGAAGTCTGAAACCTGGAAAGCCGTGTGCCTAACTCAGAGACACTAACGGGCTGAGTGTCTTTGCAGAAGTGGCCAAACAGGAACTGGGGTTGTTATTGGTTGGTGGGTTGAAAAGGAACTCTGGAAAGTGACACCATCAGGATTGGTGTGACCTGTGGGAGATAGGTAGATGTGTTCCTTGCTGATGTTAATCTTACCTGTGAAACTCGGAAGTGAAAGTTGTTGTCGAGTAGGACTCTTGACCTACCCTCTTTGAATAAGGAACAGCCTATTGTGGAACTGAGCAGCTACATAAGGCCACATTGTGTGGGGAGTGATACAAAATTTGTGGTGGAAGCAGAGTCTTTAAATATTTTTGATGCAGAGATAGATTTGTGATAAGCAAGGGGGTGAAAGGTTATCGGGGGTAGGCAGGAATGTGGAGATGAGTTTACAATCTGATCAGCCATGATCTTACTGAATAATGGAGGAGGCTTGAAGGGCTGAGTTTGTATGGTCCCAATTTGTACGCCCTCATGATGTGAATTCTGTGGCTGCATAAGATGTTTATTGACTTTAATGTGAAATGTATCTTTTTTACTTGAAGTATCATTTACCTATTAATCCAAGTATAATTGGCATTGGTTCTAATTCATGTTAAAATAAAAGCTACAAAAAGAGGAGTCTTGTTCGTAATGTCTTCGTTCAGGGTCATTCTGTAAAATTTGTAATTATGTTCACTATTTCCCCATGAGGATTGTAACAAAACTGGGGGCTGGTCCAGGATTGAACCCAGAGATTGTAAAACAGGCTGACTGAAACTTCCCAGCATTTACACAAACAAGATTTCACATTTCCTTTGTTATATACTGGGTAGTTGACATGAGTATCCCTTTTCAGGCTCAAACCTTTGTTGAAAGAGAGAATCTGACTCTCAGAGACTTGAAACAGTTCCAGAAAGATAATTTATAGACTGTAGCAGAGCACGTGTGGGATTAACGTGTGTGAGTGGAGCTAAGAGGAACTAGATCTTTGAAGGATTGGCTAGGTAGCAGGGGTTCGAAGAAGAAAGGGCAAGTTCCATTAGTGATCGAGTACAACTGGCCAGAATTGAAAAAGATACAGAACTAAGCAAGGGTGACTAAGGATGGAATCATCCAGTCCCATTGGCAGTGGGTGGGGTGGGGAGGATTTGGCAGGAGGGGCAGAAATTGGTTTCACCCCGGCGAGAAATCAAAGCCAGATCATCGGATGGTGTTGGCCATGGCAGAACACTAATCCCGCAGGAGGCCGGCACAAACACAATTTGCATCCTGCTAACAGGATGCAATGTAAGGCCCGACTAAAATTGTCCCCACATCCCCAATTTACCATTACAGCAGTGGGAAAACATGCTGGCCGAGAACACGCCAGGACAAGTGTGACATGCAGAAGTCCAGACTTACCATTAGGTCTTGTTCAAATCGCTGGGTGGATCCTCATGGACATGGCTGCACTGCAAAGCAGTTCTTGGAATGTGGGAAGTCTCCATTGATGCTTTGGGCCTGCTTCAGAACATCACGGCCTTGGCCACAGGTTGCTATAGATGATCAGCCATGGGGTGGGGGAGAGGAAGCTCTAGGTATGAGTGGGAGATGAAGATTACCAGGGAGGGTGAGGTTGGGAGAGGGAGATGAAGGTGTTAGGGGTGAGGAGGGAGTACGAGGGGAGGAGGGTGTAACAGGGGAGAATGCTGCAAGTGGGAAGGTAGTTGTAAGTGGGGAGGAAGGTGCAAGGGAGGGAGTTCAGAGGAGGTAGGATATCCGGGGGTCAGGAGGAGGGAGTTCAGAGAGGGGAAGGTGTTTGGGACGAGGTGGGAGTTCAGATAGGGTAGGATATCCAGGTGGAGGAGGGAGTAAGGGTGGGGTAGGAAGTAAAGGGGGGAAGGCCCAGGTGAACATGAAAGAGAGGGGTCTGTGGTGTCAAAGATTACATCTGGGTATGCGAAATGAGGCTGGGCGTCGTATGAGGGAATGGTGAGCGTGAGGGGGGCATCGTGAGGCAGTAGGGAGGGAGGGTGAGGGTGTGCAGTTAAGGTAGAAGGAGTGGCGAAGGTGGTTGGTGGGGACAAGGGGGCAGATATGGACCCTGGGGGTGGGAAGGAGGAGGACAGGGAGGTCAATGTGGTTGAGGGTGGGATTCTCCAGAAGGCAGGGAATGTGCATATTCACCTGGATATCCTGGAATGACAAGGGTTCAGGTTGGTAAGTTGGTGGGGAGGTAGTAGGTGATGTCGGGGGGGTTGACAGTGATGAGGGAAATGATATGTGTGACTGAGGGAGGGGAAAGGACGGGGAGCTAATCAAAAACTTTACCATGACCCATGTTGGTCCAATCGAAGGTGAATGGAGCCTGGTGTTGGACAGGTGCTGCATGGGACTGCGGTCAGTGGGTGGGTGGAGATGCAGGTCATCTCAGATGGACAACTGGAAGAGAACCCCAGCAGGCAGCATTGAAAATGCTCGGGACAGTCAGATGAGCATGAAGAAGGAAGGTTCCTCCACCAGGGGGGAGTGATTACACGAGGCTGTAAAAGGCCCTGCTACACTGCTACACACACACTTCCCCCTCCTGAACCACTTGGGGTCTGCTGCATACAGCTGAACTGCTGGTGGTGGGGAGCAATGCAGGGGGAGGACAAAGCCTGTCAATGAAGCTGAGAGACAACATTACACATTATTCAGTGAAAATGAATATATTTTCTTATTATAAAGTGACAACCAACTATGATTAGAATTTCTCTTCCAGGCCTGCCAATGATTCTAGGTGCTGCCCTGACATTGGAGACAGCCTGTGCAGCGGCTGGCCCTATTGCCTCTGATGACTTTAGCAGGTGTTGTCTGGAAAGCTGAGGCCTTGAGACTTGTTTTGACTGTCCTCCTGGGGGCCAGCTGCTCCCTTTGTGGTGTCAGAGGATGAGGTTGAGGGGGTCACAGGCAAAGGGGATTTGGAGGGGGAGGACAGCCTCTGAGATTCCTGAGTGGATGAGCCAGGGGTGTCCAGCTGGACCAGGGTCTCCATGGCATCTGCCATCTTTCCACAGGCGCATATGTGGGCACCACTTCATCAGAGAGTAGGCAGGCACATCCTCCGATTCAGGTGCCACTCTGTTGAGGGCTTCCAACAGCTCTGAGTGATGTTCCCATGCCTTCTGCTGACTCTCCGCGATGAGTTGGAAGGCAGAATCTGAGGGCTTGTTATCTGACTCGGGCCTCACAGATGCCCCTTCCTCCGCAGTCCTCCGAGTGCCGGGGAGCTGGGCTGAACCTGCCTCCTCCTGCTGTGGACACGTGTCCGTGCGGTGACCACCAGATTGTGAACCTGAGCCTGCTCTAGATCTAGGTCCCACCGAGGTGTGTGTCTCTGCACTGGTGCAGGGTGTGGGTAAGCGCTGTGACGGGTCTTCCAGGCTGCTTATTTCCAGCTCTTCAATGGAGGAGGTGTCCCCTTGGCTGGAGGTGAGGATGTGGATGGAGCTGAGGGACTGGCTGGCTGAGGGTGTCAGACACTTGGCAGAGCTCCCTGTGAACCAGAGATAATGAGTGCATGGCAGCAGAGTCAAAAGCAGGAGAGAGACACTCACAGTTACATTGAGAGAGGGATGATGTGGTGCAGGATCCTCATGTGGATGTTCACAGCTGACTTCACCATTGCCACAGGCACAGTCCCCACTCTCACCAGTCAGTGCGATGACATACTCCACACAGTGAGTGAGGGGCCCAAGGTGGGCCTCTCCACCCCCCGGTCTGGGACCTCTCCCTGCTGCTGTGAGCTGGATTATCCTGCATGAAAACAGATGGAGAGAGTGTGAGCGGGCCACATGGCACTGTGAGGAATGTTTGTGTGGTGAGCGGAGCCATGGACAGGATGAGAACATGAGCTCCAGAGGGTATGAGCCTGATGGAGATGTGAGGGTGTGTGTGAGAGTTAGTGGTGCTGTCCCTTCAGGTGTGAGACCCCTGTGGATGTGCGATGGGTTTGTGAGTGTGTGAGTTGAGAGTGATGAGGCGGTTGACATACCCTGGTGGAATGGATGAGAACATTCATCCTCTTCCTGCACTGGCCTCCTCTGTGCTCCGGTGGTGCTGAGTGCTGCTGCCACTGCCTCCCAGGCTGGATTGGTGACTCTGGTGGACCTCCTGCTGCCAGAGCTGGGGTAGAGGACATCTTCCACTGCATCCAGCAAGCACCACAGACAGGCCTCACTAAATCTGGGGGCTGCCTGGAGTTCAGGGCCATTGTCGCCTGGAGCAGCCCTGGTCTGAAGATGTGAAGTAGGCTGCTCTCTAGAGCCCCTTTAATATGGCTCGTGGAGCGAGGAAGCGCTGAGGTCACAGTGTGGCAGGCAAATCCAAGCCTGCCCACCAGCCACTCGGCACGTTTCCCATGAACACATTATTAAAGCGGTGGGAAGGGGAGGAATCGGTGCAAAAACCCATCACTGCGGCTGACCAGCAAAGCAAAAAGAATTTCACAATTCCATCCTTAGAAATCAGGAAATTAGCTAATGAGAAAAGATAGCAGAAGAAAGAAAAGAGATCAAGACAGAGAGGGAGAGGTGAAAAACTCAATGGAGTAAGACTTCTGATGATGTGAATTTGAGTTGAGGAGGAGAGTGTGAGGCTGGCTGGCTGGCTTCTAAATTTTGATTTGGTGAGAATTTTTGCTTCCTACCTAAATTTAGTGACGAGGGAGTGGAGATGTACTTTCTGGAGATGTACTTCCTGGAGATGTACTTCCTGGAGATGTATTTCCTGGAGATGTACTTTCTGGAGATGTATTTCCTGGAGATGTACTTTCTGGAGATGTACTTCCTGGAGATGTATTTCCTGGAGATGTACTTTCTGGAGATGTATTTCCTGGAGATGTACTTTCTGGAGATGTACTTCCTGGAGATGTACTTCCTGGAGATGTACTTTCTGGAGATGTATTTCCTGGAGATGTACTTTCTGGAGATGTACTTCCTGGAGATGTACTTCCTGGAGATGTATTTCCTGGAGATGTACTTTCTGGAGATGTACTTTCTGGAGATGTACTTCCTGGAGATGTACTTCCTGGAGATGTACTTTCTGGAGATGTACTTCCTGGAGATGTACTTTCTGGAGATGTACTTCCTGGAGATGTACTTCCTGGAGATGTACTTCCTGGAGATGTACTTTCTGGAGATGTATTTCCAGGAGATGTACTTTATGGAGATGTACTTCCTGGAGATGTACTTCCTGGAGATGTACTTTCTGCAGATGTACTTTCTGGAGATGTACTTCCTGGAGATGTACTTTCTGGAGATGTATTTCCTGGAGATGTACTTTCTGGAGATGTATTTCCTGGAGATGTACTTTCTGCAGATGTACTTTCTGGAGATGTAATTTACGGAGATGTACTTACTGGAGATGTACTTTCTGGAGATGTACTTACTGGAGATGTACTTCCTGGAGATGTACTTTACGGAGATGTACTTTCTGCAGATGTACTTCCTGGAGATGTACTTCCTGGAGATGTACTTTATGGAGATGTACTTTCTGGAGATGTACTTCCTGGAGATGTACTTCCTGGAGATGTACTTTATGAAGATGTACTTTCTGGAGATGTACTTCCTGGAGATGTACTTCCTGGAGATGTACTTTATGAAGATGTACTTTCTGGAGATGTACTTCCTGGAGATGTACTTTACGGAGATGTACTTTCTGGAGATGTACTTCCTGGAGATGTACTTCCTGGAGATGTACTTTCTGGAGATGTATTTCCTGGAGATGTACTTTCTGGAGATGTATTTCCTGGAGATGTACTTTCTGCAGATGTACTTTCTGGAGATGTAATTTACAGAGATGTACTTACTGGAGATGTACTTTCTGGAGATGTACTTACTGGAGATGTACTTCCTGGAGATGTACTCTACGGAGATGTACTTTCTGCAGATGTACTTCCTGGAGATTTACTTCCTGGAGATGTACTTTATGGAGATGTACTTTCTGGAGATGTACTTCCTGGAGATGTACTTCCTGGAGATGTACTTTATGAAGATGTACTTTCTGGAGATGTACTTCCTGGAGATGTACTTTCTGGAGATGTACTTTCTGGAGATGTACTTCCTGGAGATGTACTTTATGGAGATGTACTTTATGGAGATGTACTTCCTGGAGATGTACTTCCTGGAGATGTACTTTCTGAAGATGTACTTCCTGGAGATGTACTTCCTGGAGATGTACTTCCTGGAGATGTACTTCCTGTCATTTGAGGAAGTTGCCATGAATCTGAATTGGCTGAAAGAACGGTGGGCTATCCGCCTACTAAGTGTTTTGGTAGGGAAGGCTTTGAAAGTGTACACATCACTTTCAGCAGAGCGTTTGTGTGATTATGAGGCAGTGAGGGTTGCTGTCCCCAACGCTCACCAGTTGGTACCACAGCTTACAAGCAGAAATTTCAAAACCTGTGAAAGGGGACATGCCAGGCCTATGTAGAATTTGCCAGAGAAAAGGAAGAGTTCAATACATCATGTAGATCGACCAAGGTGAAACAGAACCTTGATAATCTTAGGGAAATGATGATGGTGGAGAAATTCAAAAATAGTGTCTCTGAGGTTAAAGCCTCACCACAAAGACCACAAAGTTCAAATGAGTTAACCCATGAGATGATTAATAACAGGCCTTGGGAATTTGCATAGAAACTGGACTGAGAGGGTTGTTGATGGGAAGAGACCAGACCTGCTGAGAAAGCTGGAGAAGGTGAACACCCAGGCACTTCTCGGCCTAGTAGAAATGAAGATTAGCCGGGCAGCTTTATTTCAAGTGGGTCAACTTTTCTCACAAGAAAGGGCTCAAAGTTAAAACTGAGCCTGTCACGTTTGGCGAATGATCGAGTAGTAAAATTCATGACAAGCAGGGAGTCTCTCTCACACTCACCGACATGATGAATTGGCTGATGGAAGGAGATAGAGATTTTTTTGCTAGAAGATAAAGTGTCCCATGTTCATCAAGGGAAGCAAGCAAATTGATTATAATCATTGCAGTTACAGGATCATCCCAGTCATGGATGTTGCCAGGTAACATGAAGCACTTTCCAAAAAGGTCACTGAATAAAAAGGGTATTGTTAGAACGTGTTTACCATTCCTGTATATAACTTTAATTTAAAACAAAAACAAAAATAGCTGGAAAAACTCAGCAGGTCCGACAGCATCTGCGGCGAGGAACACAGTTAATGTTTCAATTATGTATGACTCTTCAACAGAACTAAAGAAATATAGAAATGAGGTGAAATATAAGCTATTTAAGGGGGGTGGGACAGGTAGAGCTGGATAGAGGGCCAGTGATAGGTGGAGGCAAAGAGGAGATTGCCAAAAATGTCATAGACACAAGGACAAAGGGGTGTTGACGGTGGTGATATTGAGTGTAGAAAGCAGGACAAGTGACAGATAGCCCTAGTGGGGGTGGGGTGGGGGGAAGGGATTGAAATGGGCTAAAAGGTGGAGATAAAATGATAGATCGAAATCAATTTAAAAATAGGTGGGAAAAGAAAAATATATTTTAAAAATTATAAATGATTGGAAAAAGGGGGATTGGAAAGGGGGTGGGGAGGGAGGATAGAGTTCATGATCTGAAGTTGTTGAACTCAATGTTAAGTCCGGAAGGCTGTAAAGTGCCTAGTCGGAAGATGAGGTGCTGTTCCTCCAGTTTGCATTGAGCTTCACTGGAACAATGCAGCAAGCCAAGGACAGACATGTGGGCATGAGAGCAGGGTGGAGTGTTGAAATGGCAAGCGACAGGGAGGTCTGGGTCATGCTTGCGGACAGACCGAAGGTGTTCCACAAAGCGGTCACCCAGTCTGCGTTTGGTCTCTCCAATGTAGAGGAAATTGCATTGGGAGCAGCGATGCAGTAGACTTGCTTGTCCTGCTTTCTACCCTTAATGTCGCGATTAACATACTTCTTAGATAATATCACCACCATCAACACCCCTTTGTCCTTTTGTCTATAATATCTTTGGCAATCGCATCTTTGCCTCCACCTATCATTGGCCCTCTATCCAGTTCTACCTGTCCCACTCCCCTCAACCAGCTTATATTTCACCACATTTTTATATTTCTTCAGATCTGATGAAGAGTCATATGGACTCAAAACGTTAACTGTGTTCCTCTGTGCAGATGCTGTCAGACCTGCTGAGTTTTTCCAGCTATTTTTGTTTTTGTTTCAATTTCCCGCATCTGCAGTATTTTGCTTTTATTTTAATTTAAAATGTGGCTTAGTCACTGGTGTAGTTACTGTGAGTGTCGTTCCTATTTTACCAATTGAAGGTATCATACTCTGAAGGACAGTGGAAAAGCTGCATCCAGTGCTAACACTGTAAAACTGCAAGGAATGATACGTGTTCCTGAGCGCAAGTTAAAACTTCAAAACAAAGAGGCAATCGCGCTTGCAGGAAAGGAATTGGACAAAGCTTGAATACAGTGGGAAGATGCAAAACAAAAAGAAATTAAGAAAATTTGTGAACTGAATAAAAAGGAGTATCAAGCTTTCCTAGCTGAAAATCGAAATAACCTGAACAAAGTTCTTAAAGCTAATAAAAAGAATTTTACTCAACAAAAGAAGAACTGCTTGCACAAAATGAGGAAGAGTTAAACCTGCATCTTGTGAAAAGGAAAACTGAAAGGTTAAATCATGGAGAAGAACTTAAAGTTGAAAATGATCCTGAATTTAAGCAGGATGGTGTGAGTTCAATTGTTACGAAGAACAATTCAGATGTTTGGCTGGTTGGAACATAGTTCCAAGGCTCGGATATTAATTTAAAAATGCAGACATAGAAAAAAATGGCGATCAGGAGTTAAAACCTGAATAGACTGGTTCCGAGTCTGTTCAGAGCTGCCAGAACCCAAAAGCCTGGTGGGTGGCTAGCAATCAGCAATATTGTTGTTGACAAAACAAAAACAGAATTACCTGGAAAAACTCAGCAGGTCTGGCAGCATCAGCGAAGAAGAAAAGAGTTGACGTTTCGAGTCCTCATGATCCTTCAACAGAACTAGGTGAATCCAAGGAAGGGGTGAAATATAAGCTGGTTTAAGGTGTGTGTGGGTGTGGGGGGGGGTGGGTGGGGGAAGAGAAGTGGAGGGGGGGTGGTGTGGTTGTAGGGACAAACAAGCAGTGATAGAAGCAGATCATCAAAAGATGTCACAGACAACAGAACAAAAGAACACAGAGGTGTTGAAGTTGGTGATATTATCTAAACGAATGTGCTAATTAAGAATGGATGGTAGGGCACTCAAGGGATAGCTCTGGTGGGGGTGGGGGGAGCATAAAGATTTAAAAATATTTAAAAATAATGGAAATAGGTGCGAAAAGAAAAATCAATATAATTTATTGGAAGAAACAAAAGGAAGGGGGAAGAAACAGAAAGGGGGTGGGGATGGGGGAGGGAGTTCAGGACCTAAAGTTGTTGAATTCAATATTCAGTCCGGAAGGCTGTAAAGTGCCTAGTCGGAAGATGAGGTGTTGTTCCTCCAGTTTACGTTGGGCTTCACTGGAACAATGCAGCAAGCCAAGGACAGACATGTGGGCAAGAGAGCAGGGTGGAGTGTTAAAATGGCAAGCGACCGGGAGGTTTGGGTCATTCTTGTGGACAGACTGCAGGTGTTCTGCAAAGCGGTCGCCCAGTTTACGTTTGGTCTCTCCAATGTAGAGGAGACCACATTGGGAGCAACGAATGCAGTAGACTAAGTTGGGGGAAATGCAAGTGAAATGCTGCTTCACTTGAAAGGAGTGTTTGGGTCCTTGGACGGTGAGGAGAGAGAAAGTGAACGGGCAGGTGTTGCATCTTTTGCGTGGGCATGGGGTGGTGCCATAGGAGGGGGTTGAGGAGTAGGGGGTTATGGAGGAGTGGACCAGGGTGTCCCGGAGGGAACAATCCCTACGGAATGCCGACGGGGGGGGGTGAAGGGAAGATGTGTTTGGTGGTGGCATCATGCTGGAGTTGGCGGAAATGGCGGAGGATGATCCTTTGAATGCGGAGGCTGGTGGGGTGATAAGTGAGGACAAGGGGGACCCTATCATGTTTCTGGGAGGGAGGAGAAGGCGTGAGGGCGGATGCGCGGGAGATGGGCCGGACACGGTTGAGGGCCCTGCTTCTTCCTCGAACAGAGGCCCGAACAACCCCCATCCACCTCTACTCTCCTCCGTCTGGCTGAACTTGTTCTCACACTGAACAATTTCTCCTTCAACTCCTCTCACTTCCTCCAAATAAAAGGTGCGGCTCTGGGTACCCGCATGGGCCCCAGTTATGCCTGTCTCTTTATGGGGTATGTGGAACATTCCTTGTTGCAGTCCTACTCCGGCCCCCTTCCACAACTCTTTCTCCGGTACATCGATGATTACTTCGGTGCTGCTTCATGCTCTCGTCGGGACTTAGAAAAATTTATTAATTTTGCTTCCAATCTCCACCCCTCCATCATTTTCACATGGTCCATCTCTGACACTTCCCTTCCCTTCCTTGACCTCTCTGTCTCAATCTCTGGTGATAGACTGTCCACCAATATCCATGACAAACCCACCGACTCCCACAGCTATCTCGACTACAGCTCCTCACACCCCACTTCCTGTAAGGACTCCATCCCATTCTCTCAGTTCCTCCGTCACATCTGTTCTGATGATGCTACCTTCAAAAACAGTTCCTCTGACATGTCCTCCTTCTTCCTTAACCGAGGTTTTCCACCCACGGTCGTTGACAGGGCTCTCAACCGTGTCCGGCCCATCTCCCGCACATCCAACCTCACGCCTTCTCCTCCCTCCCAGAAACATGATAGGGTCCCCCTTGTCCTCACTTATCACCCCACCAGCCTCTGCATTCAAAGGATCATCCTCCGCCATTTCCGCCAACTCCAGCATGATGCCACCACCAAACAAATCTTCCCTTCACCCCCCTTATCGGCATTCCGTAGGGATCGTTCCCTCCGGGACACCCTGGTCCACTCCACCATCACCCCCTACTCCTCAACCCCCTCCTATGGCACCACCCATGCCCACGCAAAAGATGTAACACCTGCCCCTTCACTTCCTCTCTCCTCACCGTCCAAGGGCCCAAACACTCCTTTCAAGTGAAGCAGCATTTCACTTGCATTTCCCCCAACTTAGTCTACTGCATTCGTTGCTCCCAATGTGGTCTCCTCTACATTGGAGAGACCAAACGTAAACTGGGCGACCGCTTTGCAGAACACCTTCAGTCTGTCCGCAAGGATGACCCAAATCTCCCGGTCGCTTGCCATTTTAACACTCCACCCTGCTCTCTTGCCCACATGTCTGTCCTTGGCTTGCTGCATTGTTCCAGTGAAGCCCAACGCAAACTGGAGGAACAGCACCTCATCTTCCGACTAGGCACTTTACAGCCTTCCGGACTGAATATTGAATTCAACAACTTTAGGTCCTGAACTCCCTCCTCCATCCACACCCCCTTTCTGTTTCTTCCCCTTTCCTTTTGTTTTTTCCAATAAATTATATAGATTTTTCTTTTCCCACCTATTTCCATTATTTTTAAATATTTTTAAATCTTTTATGCCCCCCACCCCCACTAGAGCTATACCTTGAGTGCCCTACCATCCTTTCTTAATTAGCACATTCATTTAGATAATATCACCGACTTTAACACCTATGTGTTCTATTGTACTATTGTTGTTGACATCTTTTGATGATCTGCTTCTATCACTGCTTGTTTGTCCATACAACCACACCCCCCCCTCCACTTCTCTCCCCCCACCCAACACCCCCCCCCACCCCGCCCACCCCCCACACACACACACACACACACACACACACACACACACTTAAACCAGCTTATATTTCACCACTTCTTTGGATTCACCTAGTTCTGTTGAAGGGTCATGAGGACTCGAAACGTCAATTCTTTTCTTCTTCGCCGATGCTGCCAGACCTGCTGAGTTTTTCCAGGTAATTCTGTTGTTGTTTTGGATTTCCAGCATCCGCAGTTTTTTGTTTTTATCTCTTGTTGTTGACAAAGTTAACCAGATCAAATAACTTGTAAAACCTTTGGATCCATCACAAATGCCAATCCAGGGTCCTGGCTCTACAAATTCCAATACAGATTTTTTCAAAAGCAACATGAAAAGTTTAAAACCAAGAACCAAAAGATGTTTTGGTGCAGTTTGCTGCAACCATTAACACTCAACATTGTTTATGTTGCTGGCCAAACCAATGTGGTTGTGGATATCCAGTCAAGAGCTTCAAGAACAAGGATTTGGGGTCTTGAACCCCTTTAAGGCAGGAACAGACTCAGCGGCAAAGCATTGTTGTGAATCAACTTTATTGACACAAAGTCAGGACAGGTTTATTCAGTTCTCAGGTAAACTACGTCAATAAATTTGGCTGGTGATTTACACTTTAAAACAGATTATCCTACCCTGTTGAGACCTGGAGGTGGTGCGCATAAATTGTTTCTCTTGCAGCTTTGGTTTTTTTGGTCTTTGAGTCTCTCTTTCTCTCACCTTGTTTGTTCTTTTCTCTGGATGATCTCTCTCTCCACTGTACAAATGCAAAGTGGGAGCATCTTTTCATCCTGACTTTACCCAATTAACCCCTCTTTCATCTTCAACCAATCACCTTCAACCCTATGTGTGAGGAAACTTTCCTTGACCAAATAGGAATAGTCAATGTGACTGTTGCTAAACTTGCATCTTTACATAAGTAATATCCTTCCTATGTACAGCTCTATCTCAATGCTTTTACATCCCATGGTTTTTTATCTCATAGACAGGGACATCCACATTCCTTTCTCACACAAGCAGTTTTGCACTCACAGCTGTTTTTCCTCTGTGCATAAGCTCTTTTAAAACTTGACACAAGCTCCCAGAATCCCTCTGCCTTGGCATCTTTGTTATACTGTGGCCTATTGCTAAATTTCCCCACTTAACAAAGAAGAGTATTTAACAGACTCAAGTGTTAATAAGCTACAAGGTTAGATGTTAGCTTCTTATAATTAAGTTAGATTTTCACCATTAGTATAGTTATTAGCAGAGGGAGAAGGTGGCGTAGTGGTATTGTTGCTGGACTAGTAATCCAGGTAATGCTCTAGGGGGTTCAAATCTTGCCATGGCAAATAGTAGAATTTGAATTCAATAAAAACCTGGAATTAAAAGTCTAATGATGACCATGAAATCATTGTCAATTGTTGTAAAAACCCATCTGGTTCACTTTGTCCTTTGGGAAAGGAAATCTGTTGTCCTTATCTGGCCTGAGTCACATGGCATCAAACCACTACCAAATCTCAACAAAGGAATGAAACTGGACGGACCACCCGGCATTGACCTAGGCACCGGAAACGACAACAGCAAACTCAGCCTTGTCGACCCGGCAAAGTTCACTTTACCAACAGCTGGAGGCTTGTGCCAAATTTGGGAAAGCTATCTCACAGACTAGTCAAGCAATCGCCTGACATAGTCACCCTCACGCAATCATATCTTACTGATAACACCCCAGTCACCACCATCACCATCCCAGCAGAGGTGGTGACACAGTGGTATACAGAGAGGGAGTTGCCCTGGGGGTCCTCAACACCGTCTCTGGACCCCATGAAGTCTCATGGCATCAGGTCAAACATGGGCAAGGAAATCTCCTGCCTATTACCATGTACCGCCCTCCCTCAGCTGATGAATCAGTGCTTCCTCCATGTTGAGCATCACTTGGAGGAAGCACTGAGGGTGGCAAGCGTGCAGAATTTACTCTGGGTGTGGGGACTTCAATGTCCATCACCAAGAGTGGCTCGGTAGCACCACTACTGACCGAGCTAGCTGAGTCACTAAAGGACATAGCTGCTATGACTGCGGTCAGATCTAGCTGACAGGTGGTGAGGAGAGACTCAACAAGAGGGATACAGCTAACATCAACTTGAGAAAGTGCCATCCAGCCTCTTCACCAACACTGCCAGTGTCGAGCAAGATGCATCTGCTCCATGACAGTATCGGTAGTGAGATGACCACCAGCACCATCTGCCTTGTTCCCAGCATGGAGAGCAATAGTACACCACCACTTGCACTATTGTTCAGAGATACCTACCATTAGTGTGGGTGTGTGGCATCTACCACCCCTTCATGCTACCGCTACATGGCACTAGCAGCCACTTTTACAACAGACATCTAGCAATCTCAAGACAAATGGAGTCATCCCATGAGGTGCTGTGGGCCCTCATCCAGCCAGACCCCAGCAGAAGTTGTGACTGCGACATCACAACCATCAAGTAACCTGGACAATGTCCTGGCATACATCACACCAGCTCTCACCATTACCAATCAAACCAGGGGATCAGACACCTGGTTCAATGAAAGACGTGCACAAGGCAAGTCAGACACTGCCGAGAGAGAAACTCGACACCAGGCATTACCATAAAACATGACAGTGTGTACAATATAAATGGTGAAGAGGAATACAACCACAAGATACTTGTGATGCTCAGCACAGCACACCACATAAGCGAAGCAAGTAGATAGACCAGAGCCCACATAAGCGATAACATATCCACAACCAATGAGATACAGATTAAGCCTCATGCAGTCCTGCCAGCAGTGATGCCAGATCGTTGAAGTGGATGGTGGACTTCACTGGTAGGAGGTGAGACAATGCAAATATTCCTGTCTCTTCAATAATGGGGAGGCCAGCACATCAATTCAGAAAAGAGAAGTACAGCTCAAGCTAGTTCTGGCAATACTTGAGGAAGGATGTGATGGCATTGGAGAGAGTACAGAGGAGATTCACAAGAATGATTCCCGGGATGAAGAACTGTTGCTATGAGGTTGATTGGAGAGGTTGGGTTTGTTTTCATTGGTGAAAAGAAGGCTGAGCGGAGACTTGATAGAGGTATTCAAGATCCTGTGGGTATGGACAAGGTAAATAGTGAGAATGTGTTCCCACTGATGAAAGTCGAGAACTAGAGGACACAGATTCAAAATAATTGGTTTAAAAGGAGTAAAAGTGAGGGTGAGGAAACATTTTTTTATCAGTGGGTGGTTGGAGTCTGGAACAAACATCCTGAGAGGGTGGTGGAGGCAGGTTCAATGGAGGTATTGAAAAGGGAATTGGAGGAGTGCTACCTGAAAGAGAGAATGTGCAGGTTATGTGGCTAAGGCAAAGGA